>NW_026286635.1:0-14621 GCF_023373465.1 Oncorhynchus keta | reverse complement strand
TTGAAATGTTCCTGATTGACTGACCTTCATGTCTTAAAGTAATGATGGACTGACCTTCATGTCTTAAAGTAATGATGGACTGTCGTTTCTCTTGCTTATTTGAGCTGTTCTTTCCATAATATGGACTTTTACTCAAATAGGGCTGTCTTCTCTTTACCACCCCTACCTTGTCACAACAGAATTGATTGGCTCAAACGCATTAAGAAGGAAAAAAATCCACAAATTAAATTTTAACAAGGCACACCTGTTAACTGAAATGCATTCCAGGTGACTACCTCATGAAGCTGTTTGAGAGAATACCAAGTGTGTGTAAAACTGTCAGCAAGGCAAAGGGTAGCTACTTTGAAGAATCTCAAATATAAAATATAATGTTTAACACTTTTTTGCTTACTACATGATTCCATATGTGTTATTTCATAGTTTTGGTGTCTTCATTATTATTCTACAATGTAGAAAATAGCAACAATTATTAAAAACCCTGGAATGAGTAGGTGTGTCCAAACTTTTGACTGGTACTGTAAATCAAATTTAGATTTGACATTTTAGTAATTTAGCAGACGCTTATCCAGAGCAATTATGCGTAAGTGCTCTTGCTCAAGGGCACAGACAGATTTTTTCACCTAGTCAGTTCAGGGATTCAAACCAGCAACCTTTCAGTTACTGGCACAAACACTCTTAACTGCTAGGCTACCTGCCGCCCAAATCCAATGTCAAATCCCCGAATACAAACAGGTGTAGACTTTAAATTGAAATGCTTAACTATCAAATCGAATTGTAATAGTCACATGCGCCGAATACAACATGTGTAGATCGTACAGTGAAATGCTTACTTACGAGCCCTTAACCAACAATTCAAATAGTCTGGGTAGTCATTTGATTAGCTGTTCAGGAGTCTTATGGCTTGGGGTAGAAAGCTGTTTAGAAGCCTCTTGGACCTAGAATTACGAGCCCTTTCCTAAAAATGCAGAGTTAAAAAGTCAGAAAAAATGTGCTAATTAAAAAAAGAAATAGTAACACAATAAAATAACTAAAAGATAATAATAATATATAGGAGCATCAGCAACGATGTGCAGGGGTACAAGTTAGTTGAGGTAATATGTGCATGTATGTAGGTGCAATGTGCAGGGGTACAAGTTAGTTGAGGTAATATGTGCATGTATGTAGGTGCAATGTGCAGGGGTACAAGTTAGTTGAGGTAATATGTGCATGTATGTAGGTGCAATGTGCAGGGGTACAAGTTAGTTGGAGGTAATATGTGCATGTATGTAGGTGCAATGTGCAGGGGTACAAGTTAGTTGAGGTAATATGTGCATGTATGTAGGTGCAATGTGCAGGGGTACAAGTTAGTTGAGGTAATATGTGCATGTATGTAGGTGCAATGTGCAGGGGTACAAGTTAGTTGAGGTAATATGTGCATGTATGTAGGTGTCACGTGTGCTCCCTCTCCGCCCTCTGGGTCACCAGGCTGCTCGTTATGGCGCTCACCTTTCAACATCGTTATGCGCAGCTGCACGTCATCAGACTCACCTGGACTCCATCCCCTCCTTGGTTACCTGCCCCTGTATATGTCACTGCATTTGGTTCCTTCCCCGGGTGTTATTGTTTCTGTTCCAGTGTCATGTCTGTGCGTTGGTCGTGGTTTCTTGTTTTGTATTTTGTTCCCTTTGTTTATTACAACACTCACTCCCTGAATTTGCTTCCCTGACTCTCAGCGCACATCATTACAGTAGGGGTACAAGTGACTAGGCAATTAGGATAACTAATAAACAGAGTAACAGCAGCGTATGTGGAGAGTGTGAAAGTGTGTGTGTGTGTGTGTGTGTGGTGTCAATATGCATGTTTGTGTTTTGTGTGTGTGTGTGTGTGTGTTGGAGAGTCAGTATAGTAGTTGTCAGTGTGTGGGTACAGTCCAGTGAGTGTACATAGAGCCAGTGCAATGCAAATCGTCCGGGTAGCCATTTGATTAACTGTTCAGCAGTCTTATGGTTGGGGGTCGAAGCTGTTCAGGAGCCTTTTGGTCCTAGACTTGGAGCTCCGGTACTGCTTGCTCGTGCGGTAGCTAAGAGAGAACAGTCTATGACTTGCGTGGCTGGAGTCTTTGACAATTTTTAGGGCATTCCTCCAACGCCGCCTGGTATAGAGGTCCTGGATGGCAGGGAGCTCGGCCCCAGTGATGTACTGGGCCGTACCCACTACATTCTGTAGCACCTTACTGTCAGATTCCAAGCAGTTGCCATACCAGGCGGTGATGCAGACAGTCAAGATGCTCTCAATGGTGCAGCTGAAGAACTTTTAAGGATCTGAGGGACCATGCCAACTCTTTCAGCCTCCTGAGGGGGAAGAGGTGTTGTTCGTACCTCTTCACGACTGTGTTGGTGTGTGTTGGACCATGATAGATCCTTAGTGATGTGGACACCGAGGGAACTCAAAGCTCTCGCCCTGCTCCACTACGGCCTTGTCGATGTGAATGGGGCCGTGCTTGGCCCTCTGTTTCCTGTAAGACCACAATCAGCTCCTTAGTCTTGCTAAATAGTGACTTTTTTTTCCTTTTACTGACAGCTTTATCTATTGGGCAAAGCAGAGGTCAATCCATCTAGACTGCTCTCAAGTATCATCATGCATCTACCCTGCAGGCAGATTAGAATGTGATATGAAATATTTGGCCTTTCAATAACATTAATGGAAGAAAAACAAATCCAAGAAGCAGTTTTTTTCTGACAGCATTTTGGAGGAGTGACATGTCCCAGTAAGCAAAATTGTGTTGAAAGGACATCTGAAAGATGTGTTAAAAATAGGTTAATTTTAGGTTCTGAAAGATAGACTAGTGACAGAATACTACTTTACTATTTACATTGACCCCCATTTAGTTCTTACACTGCTGCTACTCGCTGTTTATTATCTATGCATAGTCACTTTACCCCTACCTACATGTACACTGCTGCTACTCACTGTTTATTATCTATGCATAGTCACTTTACCCCGACCTACATGTACATTGACTCGGTAGCGGTACCCCTGTATAGAGCCTCGTTATTGTTATTTTATTGTGTTACTTTTTATTTGTTTATGTTTGTAATGAATTTCCTCCTCTTCTTCCGAAGAGGAGAGGCGAAACGGATCAGAGGACCAATACGCGGCGTGGTAATTGTCCATGGTACTTTTTAATACGTTGAGGTACACATGAACAAACTAACAAAAACTAAAAAATGTGAAAACTCAAAACAGTCCTATCTGGTGCACACACAGAGACAGGAACAATCACCCACAAACACACAGTGAAACCCAGGCCACCTAAGTATGATTCTCAATCAGAGACAACTAATGACACCTGCCTCTGATTGAGAACCATACTAGGCCGAAACATAGAAATAACCAAAACATAGAAAAACAAACATAGACTACCCACCCAACTCACGCCCTGACCATACTAACTAAATACAAAACACAGGAAATAAAAGGTCAGAACGTGACAATGTTTAGTTTAGTTGGTAAATATTTTCTTAACTCTTTGTTGAACTGAATTATTGGTTAAATGACTTTTAAGTAAGCATTTCACTGTAAGGTTTACTACACCTGTTAAATTCGTGACGCATGTGACATATAAAGTTTGATTTGATTTGACAACCAGAAAAACCGTATTACCTATTAGATAACCAGTATACTATATTACCTTCCAGATAACTAGTATACTGTATTACCTATTAGATAACCAGTATACTATATTACCTTCCAGATAACTAGTATACTGTATTACCTATTAGATAACCAGTATACTATATTACCTTCCAGATAACTAGTATACTGTATTACCAATTAGATAACCAGTATACTATATTACCTTCCAGATAACTAGTATACTGTATTACCTATTAGATAACCAGTATACTATATTACCTTCCAGATAACTAGTATACTGTATTACCTATTAGATAACCAGTATACTATATTACCTTCCAGATAACTAGTATACTGTATTACCTATTAGATAACCAGTATACTATATTACTTTCCAGATAACTATTATACCGTATTACCTATTAGATAACCAGTATACTATATTACCTTCCAGATAACTAGTATACTGTATTACCTATTAGATAACTAGTATACTGTATTACCTGATTAGATAACCAGTATACTATATTACCTTCCCAGATAACTAGTATACTGTATTACTGTTAGATAACTAGTATACTGTATTACCTATTAGATAACCAGTATACTATATTACCTTCAGATAACTAGTATACTGTATTACCTATTAGATAACTAGTATACTGTATTACCTATTGATATACCAGTATACTATATTACCTTCAGATAACTAGTATACT
This sequence comes from Oncorhynchus keta, assembly GCF_023373465.1. Classification (NCBI taxonomy): domain Eukaryota; kingdom Metazoa; phylum Chordata; class Actinopteri; order Salmoniformes; family Salmonidae; genus Oncorhynchus; species Oncorhynchus keta. The sequence goes on along the minus strand of NW_026286635.1, from coordinate 10,287 downwards.
GTATTACCTATTAGATATACAGTATACTATATTACTTTCAGATAACTAGTATACCGTATTACCTATTAGATAACCAGTATACTATATTACCTTCAGATAACTAGTATACTGTTACCTATTGATATGTAGTATATATTACCTTCGGATAACTGGTATAGCATTATTACCTATTAGATAATAAGTATGCTATATTACCCTTCCAGATAACTACTATGCTGTATTACCTATTAGATAGCCAGTATACTATATTACCTTCAGATAGCTAGTATACTGTATTACCTTTGTAGATAGCCAGTATGCTATATTACCTTCCAGATAACTAGTATACTGTACCTATAGATAACTAGTATATATTACCTTCCAGATAACTAATATACTGTATGTACCTATTAGATAACCAGTATACTATATTACCTTCAGATAACTAGTATACTGTATTACCTATTAGATAACCAGTATACTACATTACCTTTCAGATAACTGGTATGCTGTATTGCCTATTAGATAACCAGTATGCTATATTACCTTCCAGATAACTAACAGTATGCTGTATTACCCCTATTGATAACCAGTATCTATATATTACTTCAGATAACTAGTATACCGTGTGCCTATTGATAACCAGTATGCTATATTACCTTCAGATAACTAGTATACTGTATTACCTATAGATAACCAGTATGCTATATTACCTTCAGATAACTAGTATACTGTATTACCTATTAGACCAGTATATATATTACCTTCAGATAACTAGTATGCATTACCTATTAGATAGCAATTATACTATATTTTATCCAGATAATTTGTCTTACTGTATTACCTATTAGATAACCAGTATACTATAATTACCTTCCAGATAACTGGGTATGCTGTATTACCCCTATTAGATAACCAGTATGCTATATTACCTTCAGATAACTTCTAGTACTGTGTTACCTATTAGATAACCAGTATACTATATTGCCTTCAGATAACTAGTATACCGTGTATTACCTATTAGATAACCAGTATACTATATTACCTTCAGATAACTAGTATACCATATTACACTATTAGATAACCAGTATGCTATATTACCTTCAGATAACTAGTATACTGTATTACAATTAGATAACCAGTATACTATATTACCCTATTGGACAACCAGTATTGTCACGCCTTGGTCTTAATATTTTGTGTTTTCTTTAATTATTTGGTCAGGCCAGGGTGTGACATGGGTTTATGTTGTTGTATTTATGGGGTTTTGTATTATTGGGATTGCGGCTGAGTAGGGGTGTTGTATGGGCTTGGCTGCCTGAGGCGGTTCAATCAGGGTCAGGTGATTCTGGTGTCTCTGATTGGGAACCGTGTTTAGGTAGCCTGGTTTGCTTTTGTATTTCGTGGGTGATTGTTCCTGTCTCTGTGTAGTTTCACCAGATATAGGCTGTAATTAGGTTTCAGGTTCTGTTTGTTTTTTAATATTTATAGTTATTTCATGTGCCATACTTTGTTCATTAGGAAGTCACTGAGTAACCACAGCTGCATTTCGGTCCGACTCTCTTTTTCGACAAGCGAAAGACGGCGTTACAAGTATACTGTATTACCTATTAGACAACCAGAATACTGTATTACCAATTACATAACCAGTATACGTATTACCTGATTAGATAACCCAAATACTGTATTACCTGATAAGCAGTATACTGTATTACCTATTAGATAAGCAGTATACTGTATTACCTAGATAAGCAGTATACTGTATAACCTACAATCAGAATATTGCATTAAATCAAATCAAATTTGATGAAATTGTATTGTTCACGTACACGTGTTTATCAGATGTCATTGCGTGTGGCAAATGCTTGTTTTCTAGCTCAACAGTGCAGTAATATCAACTAAATGCTTGTGTTCTAGCTCCAACAGACATTAATATCTAACTAAATGCTTGTGTTTCTAGCTCCAACAGTGCAGTAATATCTAACTAAATGCTTGTGTTTCTGGCTCCAACAGTGCAGTAATATCTAACTAAAGTAAGCGTGATCCTAAACTTTCCAACAGTGCAGTAATATCTAACTAAATGCTTGTGTTTCTAGCTCAACAGACAGTAATATCTAACTAACAGTAGCATGTTCAACTCTAATGATTTTGACTAATAACTCTAACTAAATGCTTGTGTTTACAACTCCAACAGTGCAGTAATATCTTCAACTGATAGCGTGTTCCTGGCTCAACAGTGCAGTATTATCTAACTAAATAGCGTGTTCCTAGCTCAACAGTGCAGTAATATCCTAGCTTCAATGCTTGTGTTTCTAGCTCCAACAGTGCAGTAATATCTAACTAAATGCTTGTGTTTCTAGCTCCAACAGTGCAGTAATATCTAGCTAAATGCTTGTTTTTCTAGCTCCAACAGTGCAGTAATATCTAACAAGTAATATCTAACCATTTCTCAACAGCACATACAATACACACAAATATAAAGTAAAGGAATGTAATTCAGAATATATAAATATTTTGTACGAGCAATGTCTGAGTGGAATAGACAAAATTACAGTAGAATAGAATACAGCATATACATATGAGATGAGTAATGCAACATATATAAACATTATTAAAGTGACTCGTGTTCCATTATTGAAGTGACCAGTGATTTCAAGTCTATGTATACAGGGCAGCAGCCTCTAAAGTGCTAACGATGGCTATTGAGATAGAAGCTGTTTTTCAGTCTCTCGGTCCCAGCTTTGATGCACATGTACTGACCTTGCTTTCTGGATGATAGGTGAACAGGTGCTTGTTGTCCTTGATGATCTGTTAAGCCTTCCTGTGACATCGGGTGCTGTAGGTGTCCTCAAGGGCATGTAGTTTGCCACCGGTGATGCATTGGACAGACCGCACCACCCTCTGGAAAGCTCTGTGGTTGCAGGCGGTGCAGTTGCCATACCAGAAGGTGATACAGCCCAACAGGATGCTCTCAATTGTGCATCTGTAAAAGTTTGTGAGGGTTTTAGGTGGCAAGTTGTTGCGCCTTCTTCACCACACTGTCTGTGTGGGTGGACCATTTCAGGTTGTCAGTGCTGTGTATGCCGAGGAACTTGAAGCTTTCCACCTTCTCCACTTCTCCCGTCGATGTGGATAGGGGGGTGTTCCCTCTGCTGTTTCTTGAAGTCCACGATCAGCTCCTCCGTTTTGTTGACGTTGAGCGAGAGGTTATTTTCCTGGCACCACAATCCCAGGGCCCTCACCTTCTCCCTGTAGACTGTCTCGTCATTGTTGGTAATCAGGCCTACTACTGTTGTGTCGTCTGCAAACTTGATGATTGAGTTGGAGGTATGTGTGGCCATGCAGTCATGGGTGAACAGGGAGTACAGGAGGGGGCTGAGAATGCACCCTTGTGGGGCCCCTGTGTTGAGGATCAGCGTAGTGGAGGTGTTGTTTTCTACTTTCACTACCTGGGGGTGGCTCGTCAGGAAGTCCAGGACCCAGTTTCACAGGACGGGGTTCAGACCCAGGGCCTCAAGCTTAATAATGAGCTTGGAGGGTACTATGGTGTTGAATGCTGAGCTGTAGTCAATGAACAGCATTCTTACATAGGTATTCCTCTTGTCCAGATGGGACAGGGCAGTGTGCAGTGTGATGGTGATTGCATCGTCTGTGGCTCTATTGGGGCGGTAAGAAAATTGAAGTGGGTTTATTACCTATCAGATAAGTAGAATACTGTTTTACCTTCCAGATAACCACTATGCTGTATTACCTGCCAGAAAAGTAGAATACTGTATTACCTACCAGATAACCCATATACTGTTTTACCTGCCAGATAACCAGTATACTGTATTACCTACCAGATAAGTAGAATACTGTATTACCTACCAGATAACCATTATATTGTATTACCTACTAGATTACCAGAATACTGTATTACCTACCAGATGAGTAGAATACTGTATTACCTGCGAGATAAGTAGAATACTGTATTACCTACCAGATAAGTAGAATACTGTATTACCTGCGAGATAAGTAGAATACTGTATTACCTACCAGATAACCAGTATACTGTATTACCTACAAGATAACCAGTATACTGTATTACCTACTAGATTACCAGAATACTGTATTACTTACCAGATAAGTATAATACTGTATTACCTGCAAGACAAGTAGAATACTGTATTACATACCAGATAACCAGTATACTGTATTACCTATCAGATAAGTAGAATACTGTATTACCTACAATATAACCAGTATAATGTATTACCTACAAGATAACCAGTATACTGTATTACCTACTAGATTACCAGAATACCGTATTACTTATCAGATAAGTATAATACTGTATTACCTATCAGATAAGTAGAATACTGTATTACCTACCAGATAAGTAGAATAAGGTATTACCTACCAGGCAAGTAGAATACTGCATTACCTACCAGATAACCAGTATACTGTATTACCTACCAGATAACCAGTATACTGTATTACCTACCAGATAACCAGTATACTGTATTACCTACCAGATAACCAGTATACTGTATTACCTACCAGATAACCAGTATACTGTATTACCTACCAGATTACCAGTATTCTGTATTACCTACCAGATTACCAGTATTCTGTATTACCTACCAGATTACCAGTATTCTGTATTACCTACCAGATTACCAGTATTCTGTATTACCTACCAGATTTCCAGAATACCTGGTCTACAAAATGTTGACAGCAATCAAGAGGACACGTAGAAACCACAGGTTGTCTACGTCGTCTATCCATGAAAGTGCCTATATTTTTCTAGAAATTGTGCACCAATCTTGAATTGTAATATTAAATTAAGTAACCTTTAATACAGACCACATTGAGAATTAAATCAAATCGATTTTTGATTTGAATTAAGAATTACTCACGTGTCCCTCCGTGCACCCTCTGTGATTCTAGGAAGACATTGGACTATTACATTGGACTATTATTTCCCTACCAGAAGTATTTGTATGGACATTTTAGTAGGTTGCTTGCAAGTTGTATATTCAAATCAAATCAAATCAAAGTTATTTATATAGCCCTTCGTACATCAGCTGATATCTCAAAGTGCTGTACAGAAACCCAGCCTAAAACCCCAAACAGCAAGCAATGCAGGTGTAGAAGCATGGTGGCTAGGAAAACTCCCTAGAAAGGCCAAAACCTAGGAAGAAACCTAGAGAGGAACCAGGCTATGTGGGGTGGCCAGTCCTCTTCTGGCTGTGCCGGGTGGAGATTATAACAGAACATGGCCAAGATGTTCAAATGTTCATAAATGACCAGCATGGTCGAATAATAACAAGGCAGAACAGTTGAAACTGGAGCAGCAGCACAGTCAGGTGGACCGGGACAGCAAGGAGTCATCATGTCAGGTAGTCCTGGGGCACGGTCCTAGGGCTCAGGTCCTCCGAGAGAGAGAAAGAAAGAGAGAATTAGAGAGAGCATATGTGGGGTGGCCCGTCCTCTTCTGGCTGTGCCGGGTGGAGATTATAACATAACATGGCCAAGATGTTCAAATGTTCATAAATGACCACCATGGTCGAATAATAGTAAGGCAGAACAGTTGAAACTGGAGCAGCAGCATGGCCAGGTGGACTGGGGACAGCAAGGAGTCATCATGTCAGGTAGTCCTGGGGCATGGTCCTAGGGCTCAGGTCAGTTGAAACTGGAGCAGCAGCATGGCCAGGTGGACTGGGAACAGCAAGGAGTCGTCATGTCAGGTAGTCCTGGGGCATGGTCCTAGGGCTCAGGTCCTCCGAGAGAGAGAAAGAAAGAAGGAGAGAATTAGAGAACGCACACTTAGATTCACACAGGACACCGAATAGGACAGGAGAAGTACTCCAGATATAACAAACTGAACCTAGCCCCCCGACACAAACTACTGCAGCATAAATACTGGAGGCTGAGACAGGAGGGGACAGGAGACACTGTGGACCCTTCCGAGGACACCCCGGACAGGGCCAAACAGGGAGGATATAACCCCACCCACTTTGCCAAAGCACAGCCCCCACACCACTACAGGGATATCTTCAACCACCAACTTACCATCCTGAGACAAGGCTGAGTATAGCCCACAAAGATCTCCGCCACGGCACAGCCCAAGTGGGGGGCCAACCCAGACAGGATGACCACAACAGTGGATCAACCCACTCAGGTGACGCACCCCCTGCAGGGACGGCATGGGAGAGCCCCAGCAAGCCAGTGACTCAGCCCCTGTAATAGGGTTAGAGGGTTATTATGTGAACTGTATTGAGGTGGGGTGTACTAATGACATGTGGCCGAGAAGACTGTGGACATTTTTAAGGCCTTTGTTGTGTCGATGAACACTCCCCACATTCATACCCTCTGCACTCACCCACTAGAAAATAATACAGATTATTGCAAATCCTATGTTGATGACTGGGTTCGTTCTTGTATGAAGTTGTTGTGTTGGATTGCTCTGCCACTATTAGTATTATTGTATGAGGTATTCTTGTTTGGGTTACCCCTGTGCTGTGATGTGGGTTTTATATGGTGTGTATTCTCTTTTCTCTCCACTGGCTATCTGGTAAACAGGCTACACTCTAGGCAGTCTCTTCTGCTGATGTGTGTGGGTCTGGTAGTGGTACTCTCTTATTCTACTCTTTTCCTTTCGGCATGGTTAATACCTGCCTGGCGCCCGAACAAAATCTTTCTTTACCCCTCTCTAATAAATACCGCTACAAGCTTGCATTCAATTGCCACTCCCTGTTGCATACAACAGGCTTCCAATTCCCCTTTCACAACGGGATTTATGGCTGATTTAAGAAGAAATCATCAAAACTGTTACTGTCAACACTGCAACTTTATTTGAAGCTTAACAGGCACTTACTACAATATTTTTAGGGACAGTTTTATTTTTTAAATAAACTTGAACATGTGCTCTTTATTACAGAATGTTACAAGATGTTATCAAGCTACACTTCTCAAAAAACACAGAATTGGTGGAATGACCCTGCAGATGCAAGATCTTAATTTGAGACATTTGGTACAGGGAAATTAAATTTGAATTATTATTATGGATTAAAATGAATGGACATTTTTGTAGGAGTTGATACATTTTAAGGGAAATTCAGGTTGGACATTTCAAAGTGAAATTAAAAAACTTCAGAAGCCTTTTTAAACCTCAAATACACTTACCCTGCAACCCTCATTCATGTGTTGTTGACACTCACTCGGAAGGGGATTGGCAGAGGCATAAGGTTACTGAGAGTTTCATTAGTTAGTTAAACCAGAAGGGGATTGGCAGAGGCATAAGGTTACTGAGAGTTTCATTAGTTAGTTAAACCAGAAGGGGATTGGCAGAGGCATAAGGTTACTGAGAGTTTCATTAGTTAGTTAAACCAGAAGGGGATTGGCAGAGGCATAAGGTTACTGAGAGTTTCATTAGTTAGTTAAACCAGAAGGGGATTGGCAGAGGCATAAGGTTACTGAGAGTTTCATTAGTTAGTTAAACCAGAAGGGGATTGGCAGAGGCATAAGGTTACTGAGAGTTTCATTAGTTAGTTAAACCAGAAGGGGATTGGCAGAGGCATAAGGTTACTGAGAGTTTCATTAGTTAGTTAAACCAGAAGGGGATTGGCAGAGGCATAAGGTTACTGAGAGTTTCATTAGTTAGTTAAACCAGAAGGGGATTGGCAGAGGCATAAAGGTTACTGAGAGTTTCATTAGTTAGTTAAACCAGAAGGGGATTGGCAGAGGCATAAGGTTACTGAGAGTTTCATTAGTTAGTTAAACCAGAAGGGGATTGGCAGAGGCATAAGGTTACTGAGAGTTTCATTAGTTAGTTAAACCAGAAGGGGATTGGCAGAGGCATAAGGTTACTGAGAGTTTCATTAGTTAGTTAAACCAGAAGGGGATTGGCAGAGGCATAAGGTTACTGAGAGTTTCATTAGTTAGTTAAACCAGAAGGGGATTGGCAGAGGCATAAGGTTACTGAGAGTTTCATTAGTTAGTTAAACCAGAAGGGGATTGGCAGAGGCATAAGGTTACTGAGAGTTTCATTAGTTAGTTAAACCAGAAGGGGATTGGCAGAGGCATAAGGTTACTGAGAGTTTCATTAGTTAGTTAAACCAGAAGGGGATTGGCAGAGGCATAAGGTTACTGAGAGTTTCATTAGTTAGTTAAACCAGAAGGGGATTGGCAGAGGCATAAGGTTACTGAGAGTTTCATTAGTTAGTTAAACCAGAAGGGGATTGGCAGAGGCATAAAGGTTACTGAGAGTTTCATTAGTTAGTTAAACCAGAAGGGGATTGGCAGAGGCATAAGGTTACTGAGAGTTTCATTAGTTAGTTAAACCAGAAGGGGATTGGCAGAGGCATAAGGTTACTGAGAGTTTCATTAGTTAGTTAAACCAGAAGGGGATTGGCAGAGGCATAAGGTTACTGAGAGTTTCATTAGTTAGTTAAACCAGAAGGGGATTGGCAGAGGCATAAGGTTACTGAGAGTTTCATTAGTTAGTTAAACCAGAAGGGGATTGGCAGAGGCATAAGGTTACTGAGAGTTTCATTAGTTAGTTAAACCAGAAGGGGATTGGCAGAGGCATAAGGTTACTGAGAGTTTCATTAGTTAGTTAAGTCTGGACACTGCTATAGCAAATTGAATTCCAGACTGTTTATTTGACATTTAGCAAACGTACTTATCCAGAGCAAATGGGGTTCAGTGCCTTGCTCAACGGCACATCAACAGGTTTTTCTCCCAGTCAGCTCAGGGACTCAAACCAGCAACCTTTCAATTGCTGGACCAATCCCTCTTAACTGCTCTTCATTTGATCACCGTGTTGTTGCAGGAAATGTCTTAATATCCCCCCCCAATTTCAGACTAGATTTGCCCTCACCAACAATGCATCAACCCCTAAATTCACACAACAATTCACATTTTCCGTTGCCGCAGGATTATTTTCCTGCTGTGAGAAACGGGTCAAATGAAGATTCCACACCTGTAGTATTCACAACGACATCTGGGAATTGGAAATGATCCTATCGAGATGGGTCCTCTATTTAAATGAACGCTATTGGTGCAATTATTTGTTTGGGTCCGTGGCAGAGAAATCTATGGAGGAAATACGCACTCACAAGTGGAAGTCAGTGGTATTGATTTTGAATCTAAAGTACAGTACTTTACGTCCGACAGGCTCATCAACATTCACAACTGGCCGTTGAGGAATGGCGGTGGAGTTCGTCCGAGCACAACATTTGTTTTGCCAGCAACCGACTACACAAAAAAGGCACGTGTTGTTTGTAGTTGTTGGGCTCAGGAACGGTTTCTCAATATCCACAGCAATGGTTTAGAATGCATGTTGCCACACAATGATATTTGCAAGTAGCTGGGACTAGCAGTAGTGTTTGTTTTTATTTTTGGTTTAGAATGCATGTTGCCACACAATGATATTTGCAAGTAGCTGGGACTAGCAGTAGTGTTTGTTTTTATTTTTGGTTTAGAATGCATGTTGCCACACAATGATATTTGCAAGTAGCTGGGACTAGCAGTAGTGTTTGTTTTTATTTTTGGTTTAGAATGCATGTTGCCACACAATGATATTTGCAAGTAGCTGGGACTAGCAGTAGTGTTTGTTTTTATTTTTGGTTTAGAATGCATGTTGCCACACAATGATATTTGCAAGTAGCTGGGACTAGCAGTAGTGTTTGTTTTTATTTTTGGTTTAGAATGCATGTTGCCACACAATGATATTTGCAAGTAGCTGGGACTAGCAGTAGTGTTTGTTTTTATTTTTGGTTTAGAATGCATGTTGCCACACAATGATATTTGAAAGTAGCTGGGACTAGCAGTAGTGTTTGTTTTTATTTTTGGTTTAGAATGCATGTTGCCACACAATGATATTTGCAAGTAGCTGGGACTAGCAGTAGTGTTTGTTTTTATTTTTGGTTTAGAATGCATGTTCCCACACAATGATATTTGCAAGTAGCTGGGACTAGCAGTAGTGTTTGTTTTTATTTTTGGTTTAGAATGCATGTTGCCACACAATGATATTTGCAAGTAGCTGGGACTAGCAGTAGTGTTTGTTTTTATTTTTGCATTCAAGACTTGTGTTTTATTTTATTTCATGTGTAATAGACACACAGTTTAAATGAACAAATACGTTGTTGGTGATTCAAATGTCACAGTAGAGCAAATGTAATGTAAATGTAATGTAAATGTAAATGTAATGTAAGTGTAATGTAAATGCAATGTAATGTAAATGTAATGTAATGTAATGTAAATGTAAATGTAAATGTAATGTAATGTAAATGTAATGTAAGTCTAAATGTAATGTAAATGTAA
>NW_026286634.1:135000-145258 GCF_023373465.1 Oncorhynchus keta | reverse complement strand
TTTTTGAGACTACACAGTGAACAGTATCAGTATATCTTTATTGAGACCACACAGTGAACAGTATCAGTATATCTTTATTGAGACTACACAGTGAACAGTATCAGTATATCTTTATTGAGACTACACAGTGAACAGTATCAGTATATCTTTATTGAGACTACACAGTGAACAGTATCGGTATATCTTTATTGAGACCACACAGTGAACAGTATCAGTATATCTTTATTGAGACTACACAGTGAACAGTATCAGTATATCTTTATTGAGACCACACAGTGAACAGTATCAGTATATCTTTATTGAGACTACACAGTGAACAGTATCAGTATATCTTTATTGAGACTACACAGTGAACAGTATCAGTATATCTTTATTGAGACTACACAGTGAACAGTATCAGTATATCTCTTATATAGGCCCCCTATTCCCTAGTGCACTATAAAGGCACCCTATTCCCTAGTGCACTATAAATGCACCCTATTCTAGTGCACTATAAAATGCACCCTATTCCCTAGTGCACTATAAAATGCACCCTATTCCCTATGTGCACTATAAAATGCACCCTATTCCCTAGTGGACTATAAAATGCACCCTATTCCTAGTAATTGCACTATAATATGCACCCTATTCCCTAGTGCACTATAAATGCTCCCTATTCCCTAGTGCACTATAAAATGCACCTTATTCCCTAGTGCACTATAAAATGCACCCTATTCCCAATGTGAGTGCACTATAAAAATGCACCCTATTCCCTAGTGCACTATAAAATGCACCTTCTTCCCTAGTGCACTATAAAATGCATCCTATTCCCTAGTGCACTATAAAAGGCACCTTCTTCCCTAGTGCACTATAAAAATGCATCCTATTCCCTAAAATACAGTTCTGCACCCTATTCCCTAGTGCACTATAAAATGCACCTGTGTTTAGTCTGTAAATGCACTGTATTCCCTAGTGCACTATAAAATGCACCCTGTGTCCCTAGTGCACTGTAAAAATGCACCTGTTGTCCCTAGTGCACTATAAAAATGCACCCTGTTCCCAGTGCACTATAAAAACGCACCCTATGTGTGTGTGCACTATAAAAATGCACCTTGTGTTCCTGTAGTGCACTATGTGTGTGTTCGTTTCCTAGTGCACTATAAAAGGCACCTCTATTCCCCAGTGCACTATAAAAGATGCACCCTATTCTCTTAGTGCACTATAAAATAGCACAGATGGACTATAAAATGCACTCCTATTCCCCTTGCACTCATAAAATGCACCCTGCTTCCCTAGTGCACTATAAATGCACCCTATCTATGTAGTGCACTATAAATGCACCCTATTCCCTAGTGCACTATAAAATGCACCCTTTCAATAGTGCACTATAAATGCTACCCTCGGTGCACTATAAATGCACCTGTTTCCCAATGTAGTCCACTATAAAATGCTCCCTATTACCTAGTGCACAGGAAGGATTTGCACTCCCATTCCCAGGTACTTAAAATGCACCTCTATTGCTCAGCCGAGGAGGTGCACTATAACATGTGTGTCTGTTCCCTAGTGCTACTCGGAAATGCACTCCTGTTAGCCTAGTGGTTAGAGGGGTGTGCACCCTAGTGGTTAGAATGTGTGTGTCTGTGGTTATAAATGTCTGTGTTGGATTGTGTAGTGCACTATAAATGTGTGTGTAGAGGGAGGCAGGTAGTGGTGGTTGGAGGAGGCAGGCAGCCTTTACAGGCCTAGGGAGATGCAGGGTAGCTTGAAAATTAGATGGACCACATGTTCCCTATGTAGTGATTCATCATGGCAGGGGTTGGTGCTTCCCTAGTGGTTACTGAATGTCTGTGCTACACCTTCAGGTTTCCCTGATGGTTAGTGCACTATAAAATGCTCTGAGTCCCTAGGGGAGGCAGGTATCTAAGTTAGACACCACATTAGCCAGGTAGTGCACCACCTAAAAGGGGGTGGCCTATTACCTAGTGCACAAGAGGAGGGGCAGGGACACACATTGTGGTTTAGAGGGGGAGGCATACAGTTCTGCTTAGGGGGTGGCAGGTAGCCTGAGTGGTTAGAGGGTGGCAGGTAGCCTAGTGGTCTGAGGGGGTGTGTAGCTATGTGTGTGGGAGGCAGTGTCTGTGTCTGTGTGGAGTCTGGGCGGTGTGTATGTGTGAGGCTGTGTCTGTGGTTGTGGGGAGGCAGGCAGTCTAGTGTGTTAGAGGGGGTGGCAGAGGTAGCCTAGTGGTTAGTGGGTGGTGTGCCTGTGGTTGTGAGTGGGAGTGCAGGTGTGTGTGTTTGGTGTGTGAGGGTAGCGTGTGGTTCCCAGAGACAGGTAGCCTAGTGGTTAGAGGGATGACAGGGCCCTGAGTGGTTGAATAGGGGGTGGCAGGTAGCTAGTGGTTAGAGGGGAGGCAAAGCCTATGGTTATGAGGGGAGGCAGTAGTCCTTTTCTGGCAGGTAGCCTTCAGGGGAGGCAGGTAGCCTAGTGGTTATGGGGGAGGCAGGTAGCCCTGGTGGTTGGGGGAGGCAGGTGACTGTCTGTCTGGTTGGGAGGCAGGGGGGATAGCCTAGTGGTTAGAGGGCAGGTCAGCCTGGGTGGTTGGGGAGGCAGGTAGCCTAGGTTAGAGGGGGAGGCAGGGCAGCCCATGTTTAGAGGGGTGGCAGGTAGTGGCTACCTGGTTGAGGAGGGGCAGGGCACCCATGTTTCAGGTACGTTAGTGAGCCTAGTGGTTAGAGGGGGGGCACCCATGGTTAGAGGGGGAGGCAGGTAGCCCTGAGTAAGAGGTTGGAGGCAGGGCAGGTTTCAGCCTAGTGGTTAGAGGGAGGCAGGTAGCCTAGTGGTTAGGGGGGCAGGTAGCCCAGTGGTTAGAGGGGAGGCAGGTAGCCACTAGTGGTTACAGAGGGAGGGGGAGGGCACCCATAGTGGTTAGAGGGGTGGCAGGTAGCCTAGTGATTAGAGGGGGTGGCGGAGGAGGGGCAGGGCAGCCTGGTGGTTGGCAGGTAGTGGTGAGGGAGCAGGGTAGCCCCTAGTGGTTAGAGGGGTGGCAGGGCAGCCCATGGTTCAGGTAGGAGGCAGGGTAGTCCAGTGGTTAGAGGGGGTGCAGGGCACACATGGTTGAGGGCAGGTAGTGGTTGGGGGAGGCAGGTAGCCTAGTGGTTAGAGGGGGAGAGGCGGGGGGCAGGGCAGCCCAGTGGTTAGAGGTAGGCAGGAGCCAGTGGTTAGAGGGAGGCAGGTAGCCTAGTGGTTAGGTAGGGGTGGCAGGTAGCCTAGTGGTTAGAGGGAGGCAGGTAGTCCAGTGTTTAGAGGGGCAGGTTAGTAGCCTAGTGGTTAGAGGGGGAGGCAGGCAGCCCAGTGGTTAGGTGGGGGCAGTGGCGACCTTGGGTTAGAGGGGGGGCAGGGCAGCCCATGGTGGTTGGGGTAGGTTAGTGACTACCTCGGTTAGAGGGGGGCAGGCTGCAGCCCATGTTTGGCAGGTAGGTCTAGTGGTTAGAGGGGAGGCAGGTAGGGGAGGGACAGTTAGATGGGGGAGGCAGGTCTAGTGGTTTAGTGGTAGACCTAGTGGTTAGAGGGAGGGGCAGGGCACCCAGTGGTCATGGGGGCATTAGTGACTCCTAGTGGTTAGAGGGAGGGCAGGGCACCCTGTGGTTAGAGGGGGAGGCAGGTAGCCTAGTGGTTAGAGGCACCCAGTTTCGGTAGGTTAGTGGTTTTAGGGCAGAGAGGAGGAGGCAGGGCACCCATGTTTCAGAGGGGGTTAGTAGCTACCTCGGTTAGAGAGGGGGAGGCAGGCACCCATGTTTCAGGGGGAGGTTAGGTAGCCTCAGTGGTTAGAGGAGGGGCAGGTAGCCAGTGGTTAGAGGGGAGGTTAGTGGTTAGGGGAGGACAGGTAGCCTAGTGGTTAGAGGGCAGGTAGCCTAGTGGTTAGAGGTGGTTAGTGGCTTAGCCTAGTGGTTAGAGGAGGGGCAGGGCAGCCATGTTTCAGGTAGGTTAGTGGTTAGAGGGGAGGCAGAGCCTAGTGGTTAGAGGGGAGACAGGTAGCTGGTTAGAGGGGAGGCAGGACCACTAGTGGGAGGGGGAGAGAGGAGGGGCAGGGCACACAGTGTTTAGAGGGGAGGCAGGTAGTCTAGTGGATTAGAGGCTACCTCGGACAGAGTTAGAGGGGGGGCAGGTAGCACACATGTTAGAAGGGGGTGGCAGGTAGGTTAGTGGCTACCTCGGACAGAGAGGAGGGGCAGGGCACCCGTGTTTCAGGTAGGTTAGGACTACCTCGGTAGCCAGAGAGGGGAGGCACGGCAGCCTATGTTTCCAGGTTAGGTTAGTAGGTAGCCTAGTGGTTAGAGGGGGGCAGGTACCTATGTTTCAGAGGGGTAGCAGGTAGCCTAGTGGTTAGAGGGGGGCAGGTAGCTAGTTTCAGAGGGTTAGGCAGGCTAGCCTCAGTGGTTAGGAGGAGGGGCAGGGCACCCATGTTTGGTAGGTTAGTAGCTACCTCGGGCAGAGGGGGAGGCACGGCACCCCTTTCTTTGACCGTAGCCTAGTGGCCCAGTTCTAGTTGCCCTGTCTGGGTACCTGACCTAGCCTATATCTGTCTGCACAGCGGTTGAGTTTACCGTGCCCTGAGTGTTGGGGAGGCAGTACTGTGTGTACTGGGAATACTGTGTAGTACTGGTTAGAGGGGGAGGCAGGTGTGTGTGTGTGGGAGGCAGGTAGTGTGGTTGTGGCAGGTAGTAGTGGTTATGGGTAGGAGGCAGGTAGCCTAGTGGTTAGAGGGGTGGCAGGTAGTGTGGTTAGGGGAGTGTGTAGTCCAGTGGTTGTGTGTGTGTCTGTAGTCCTAGTGGTTAGAGGGGGGGAGGAGTCTGGTCTGTGGTTGAGGGGGTGGCAGGTAGTCTGTGTGGTCTGATGGGGTGTGGTCTGTCTGTGTCTGTTAGAGGGTGGCAGGTAGTCTGTCTGTATGGGGAGTCCCAGCCTAGTGGTTAGGGAGGGGAGGCAGGTCCAGCGTCGTGGGTTTGGCAGGAGAGTTGTGGCAGGTAGCCTAGTGGTTAGAGGGGGGCAGGTAGCCTAGTGGTTAGGGGAGGGGGTAGCCTAGTGGTTAGAGGTCAGGTAGCCTAGTGGTTAGAGGGGGCAGGTGGTTAGGGGGGTCAGGTAGCCTAGTGGTTAGAGGGGGAGGCAGGTAGCCGTAGTGGTTGGAGGTTGGAGTCAGTAGCCTAGTGGTTAGGATGGGGAGGCAGGTTCTGCCCTAGTGGTTAACCCCACTGTTCCCCTGAACAGGTAGCCTAGTGGTTAGAACAGTGGCAGTTAACCCACTGTTCCCCTGAACAGGGGGTTAACCCACTGTTCCTGGTGGTTAACCCACTGTTCCTAGACCAGTTAACCCACTGTTCCTAGACCAGTTAACCCACTGTTCCTAGACCAGTTAACCCACTGTTCCTAGACCAGCTAACCCCACTGTTCCTAGACCAGGAGGACCAGTTAACCCACTGTTCCTAGACCAGTTAACCACTGTTCCTAGACCAGTCAACCTTCACTGGTCCTAGACCAGTTAACCCACTGTTCCTAGACCAGAAACTGTTCCTGGATCCAGTTAACCCCACTCTTCCGAGACCAGTTAACCCACTGTTCCTGGCCAGTTAACCCACTGTTCCCCTGAACAAGGCAGTTAACCCACTGTTCCTAGACCAGTTAACCCACCGTCATTGAAAGTAAGAAATATGTTAACTGACTTGCCTGGTTAAATAAAGATAAAATATACTGTATATATATATATATAAAAAAATCTCTTCTATCTCGGTGGGCAGCTTCTAAAATAAACTGGAGAAAAATAGACTTCAAAACTTCTAATAAGTCAATCAAAGGTCGACCATCAAAGGTCCCAAAAAACTGACCAGTATCAAGGGTAATAAAAGTCACCAGTATCAAAGGTCGCGTGACCAGTATCAAAGGTCGTGACCAGTATCAAAGGTCGTGTCCAGTATCAAAGGTCGTGGAGTATCAAGGTCGTGCCAGTATCAAAGGTCGTGACCAGTATCAAAGGTCGTGACCAGTATCAAAATGTCGTGCCAGTATCAAAGGTCGTGACCAGTATCAAAGGTCGTGACCAGTATCAAAGGTCGTGCCCAGTATCAAAGGTCGTGACCAGTATCAAAGGTCGCCCAGTGCAGGAAATAGGTTGTCAGACAAAGCTCTAGTCCAATGCCCTCACTTCTCAGGGAAATAATTCCCCGTTTAAACACACTGTCAGAGGAAGAGGAGAGGTGTTCCGTCTCTAAACTGCTCTCACCTTTGGCTTTTCATATCGTTTTCATCAGCAGACTGGGGTCTGTGATCTCAAATAGCACCAATACTTCCTCCATGGTGCTCTTCTTTTAACCGAGGGCCCTTAGGTCTCTGGTCAGCAGGTAAGATGGTGCCGGAGAAGAAGGCAGACGCCCCCCACAACCGATTGTGTTTTTTTTTTTGTCCGTTTATTTGCTTTGTTTGTAACTTATTTTTAAACTTATTTGTACATTATATTGCCGCTACTGTCTCTTATGACCGAAAATAACCTCTGGACATCAGAACTGGGATTACTGACCACGGACTGGCAGAACCCTTTTTCTCCTTTAACGAGTCTGACGAGACCGAATCAAACGATATACTGCCCCCAGATCCCCGTGATTTGTGTGAAGAGGAAGCAGAGAAAAAGGGATCGGAGGGCGGGTAACCTCCTGAGAATTCGTAGGCGATCCCACAAAAGCCCCACTTCCCTCAATTCTGCTAGCAAACGTGCAATCTTTTGACCATAAAATAGATGACATACCATTCAAAACCGTAGTATATTATGCTTCGTCTGAACGGATTTACACTATCAACATACAGCTGGCTGGTAAAATGCACTGTACCGGCAGGATAGAACAGCGGCTTCTGGCAAGACAAGGGGCGACAGGCCTGTCTCTTTGTAAATAACAGCTGGTGCACGATATCTAAGATCGTCTCGAGCTATTGCTTGCACTGAGGTAGAGTATTGCATGATAAGCTGTAGACCACTCTATCTACCTCTATCTGTATTTTTTCGTAGCTGTTTACATACCACCACAGTCAGAGGCTGGCACTAATACAGCATTGAATGAGTTGTATACCGCCATAAGCAAACAAGAAAACACTCACCCAGAGGGGGCGCTCCTAGTAGCTGGGGATCTGTTTTACCATGTGTGCAACCAGAGGGAAAAACTTTAGACCACCTTTACCCCACACAGAGACACATACAAAGCTCTCCCTCGCCCTCCATTTGGCTAATTCCATCCTCCTTATTCCTGCCTACACAGCAAAAATGAAAGCAGGAAGCACCAGTGGCTAGATCAATAAAAAAGTGGTCAGATGTAGCAGATATTAAACTACAGGACTGTTCTGCTAGCACAGACTGGAATATGTTCCGGGATTACTGTGATCGATTGAGGAGTACACCACATCAGTCATTGGCTTCATCAATAAGTGTATCGATGACGCCGTCCCCACAGTGACCGTACGTACATACCAGAACCCATGGATTACAGGCAACAAGCATTACTGAGATTTCAAGGAGCGGGACTCTAACTCGAAGCTTATGATAAATCCTGCTATGTCCTCCGACGAACCATCAAACAGGCAAAGCGTCAGCCACAGGATCTAAGGTTGAATCATACTACACCGGCTCTGATGCTCGTCAGATGTGGCAGGGCTGGCAAACAATTACAGACTACAAAGGGATGCACAGCCAAGAGCTGCCCAGTGACACAAGCCTACCAGAGAAGCAACACTTTTTCTATGCTCTCTTCGAGGCAAATAACACTGAAACTGTGTGATCACGCTCTCCGCAGCCGATGTGAGTAAGACCTTTAAACATTCATAAGGCAGCAGCAAAGCCGTAGGAACAGATGGATTACCAGGACGTGTGCTCTGGGCAGGCGCTGACCAACTGGCAAGTGTCTTCACTGACATTTTCAAACTCTCCCTGTCCGAGTCTGTAATACCAACACGTTTTAAGCAGACCACCATAGTGCCTACATGCCCAAGAACACTAAAGTAACCTGCCTAAATGACTAGCACTAATGTCGATAGCCATGAAGTGCTTTGAAAGGCTGGCCTTGGCTCACATCAACACCCTTATCCCAGAAACCCTAGACCCACTCCGATTTGCATACCACCCCAACAGATCCACAGATGATACAATCTCTATGCACTCCACACTGCCCTTTCCTACCTTGACAAAAGGAAAACCTATGTGAGAATGTTGCTCATTGACTACAGCTCAGCGTTCAACACCACAGTGCCTTTAAAGCTCATCACTAAGCTAAGGACCCTGGGACTAAACACCTCCCTCTGCAACTGGATCCTGGCCTTCCTGACGGGCCGCCCCTACGTCGTAAGGGTAGGTAAACAAACCATCCGCCACGCTGATCCTCAACACTGGAGCTCCCCATGGGTGCATGCTCAGTCCCCTCCTGTACTCCCTGTTCACTCATGACTGCATGGCCAAACACAACTCCAACACCATCATTAAGTTTGACGATGACACAACAGTGGTAGGCCTGATCACCGACAACGATGAGACAGCCTATAGGAAGGAGGTCAGAGACCTGGCAGTGTGGTGCCAGGACAAAACCTCTCCCTCAACGTGATCAAGACAAAGGAGATGATTGTGGACTACAGGAAAAAAAGAGGACCGAGCACGTCCCCCCCATTCTCATCGACGGGCTGTAGTGGAGCAGGTTGAGAGCTTCAAGTTCTTTGGTGTCCACATCACCAACAAACTATCATGGTCCAAGCACACCAAGGCAGTCATGAAGAGGGCACTACAAAACCTATTTCCCCCTCAGGAGACTGAAAATATTTGGCATGGGTCCTCAGATCCTCAAAAGTTCTAGAACTGCAACATCGAGAGCATCCTGACCTGTTGCATCACTGCCTGGTGCCGGCAATTGCTCGGCCTCCAACCGCAAGGCACGACAGAGGGGAGTGCGCGAACGGCCCAGTACATCACCAAGCTTCCTGCCATCCAGAACCTCTAACCAGGCGGTGTCACAAGAAGGCCCTACAAATGGTCAAAGATTCAACCACCCTGGTCATAGACTGTTCTCTCTGCTACCACACGGCGGCGGTACTGGAGCACCAGGTCTATTTCAAGGAAGAGGCTACTAAAACAGCTTCTACTCCCCAAGCCACAAGACTCCAGAACACCTAATCAAATGGCTACCCAGACTATTTGCATTGCCACCTCTCCCCCTTTTACACCACTGCTACTCTCTGTTATTATCTAGTCACTTTAATAACTCTTCCTACATGTACATGTACATATTCCCTCAACTAACCGGTGCCCCCGCATTGACTCTGTACCGGTACCCCCTGTATATAGCCTCCATATTGACTCTGTACAGTACCCCCTGTATATAGCCTCCATATTGACTCCATACTGGTACCCCCTGTATATAGTCTCCACATTGACTCTGTACCGGTACCCCCTGTATATAGTCTCCACGTTGACTCTGTGCCGGTACCCCCTGTATATAGTCTCCACATTGACTCTGTACCGGTACCCCCTGTTTATAATCTCCACATTGACTCTGTATCGGTACCCCCTGTATATAGCCTCCACATTGCCTCTGTACCAGTACCCCCTGTTTATAGCCTCCCACATTGAGTCCGTACCAGTACCCCTGTATATAGCCTCCACATTGCCTCTGTACCAGTACCCCCTGTATATAGCCTCCACATTGACTCCATACTGGTACCCCCTGTATATAGCCTCCACATTGCCTCTGTACCAGTACCCCCTGTTTATAGCCTCCACATTGAGTCTGTACCAGTACCCCCGTATATAGTCTCCACATTGACTCTGTACCAGTACCCCTGTATATAGCCTCCATTGACTCCCATGCTGGTACCCCTGTATATAGCCTCCACATTGCCTCTGTACCAGTACCCCCTGTTTATAGCCTCCACATTGAGTCTGTACCAGTACCCCCTGTATATAGCCTCCACATTGAGTCTGTACCAGTACCCCCTGTATATAGCCTCCACATTGACTCTGTACCAGTACCCCCTGTTTATAGCCTCCACATTGACTCTGTACCGTACCCCTGTATATAGCCTCCACGATGACTCTGTACCGGTACCCCCTGTATATAGCCTCCACATTGACTCTGTACCAGTACCCCCTGTTTATAGCCTCCACATTGAGTCTGTACCAGTACCCCCTGTTTATAGCCTCCACATTGAGTCTGTACCAGTACCCTGTATATAGCCTCCACATTGACTCCATACTGGTACCCC
>NW_026286634.1:127500-130000 GCF_023373465.1 Oncorhynchus keta | reverse complement strand
GGTCCTCTCTGCGTGGGGCCTCTATATGTAGGTCCTCTCTGCGTGGGGCCTATATGTAGGCCTCTATATGTAGGTCCTCTCTGCGTGGGGCCTCTATATGTAGGTCCTCTCTGCGTGGGGCCTCTATATGTAGGTCCTCTCTGCGTGGGGCCTCTATATGTAGGTCCTCTCTGCGTGGGGCCTCTATATGTAGGTCCTCTCTGCGTGGGGCCTGTAGGCCTCTATATGTAGGTCCTCTCTGCGTGGGGCCTTATATGTAGTCCTCTGCGTGGGGCCTCTATATGTGGCTGGGTGAACCTAGGTCCTCAGACAGAAGGTCTAGGGTGCGCTGTGGGGCCTGTATTATTATGTGGTCCTGGCGTGGGGCCTCTAGTTGGTCCTCAGACAGAAGGTCTAGGGTCTCTGCGTGGGTGTATTATTATGTGGCTGGGAGCCTCTAGTGTAGGTCCTCAGGGGGACAGAAGGTCTGGGAGGGTGCGCTGGGTGTATTATTGATCTGTTGCTCCTGTGTGAAGTGTTGGGCCTACATTTGAGAGCGATGTCCTTTAGAGTCCGGGCAAAGGTGGGCACTGCTGCCTTGTAGGCGTGGACCTGGTCATAGAGGATGTTGAAGTCCAGGGTGAAGGCCAGGAAAACATTTGGTTTTGAGGCACAGTCACGGGAAATACTTGCGTTTACCCGCTGTATAGTAGCAGGGTGGAAGTCTTTTCGTGGTAGCAGGGTGGAGATAACCACTTGTGCGTTGGGGAAAGTAAGAAGAAGCCTTTTCAATCACTCCCTTCAGTGCTGTGGCCACTCTTTCTTGCTGTGCTCTCAGGTCGTTTGTGCCTGTGTGTATTATTATGTGGCTTGAACCTAGTTGGTCCTCAGACAGAAGGTCTAGGGTGCGCTGGGTGAGCCTAGTTGGTCCTCAGACAGAAGGTCTGGGTGTGCGCTGGGTGTATTATTATGTGGCTGGGTGAACCTAGTTGGTCCTCAGACAGAAGGTCTAGGGTGCGCTGGGTGTATTATTATGTGGCTGGGTGAGCCTAGTTGGTCCTCAGACAGAAGGTCTAGGGCGCGCTGGTTGTTTGGACACCAGAGTTTAGACACACTGTGTTTGGGGGAAAAAAAATTGTATATATTTTCCATTTGAGTCCATAAGGAGTACAATCTGTGTCTTGTGTTTGTTCTCAGTCGGTGTGGGGGGTTGTCAGGAGGGCTATCAGGGTGGCTCAGAGGGGGGGGTTGTCAGGAGGGCTATCAGGGTGGCTCAGAGGGGGTTGTCAGGAGGGCTATCAGGGTGGCTCAGAGGGGTGTGATCCCCTGGGTTTGGGGTTCTTCATTTGTCTGTTCTGCTGTGATGTCGACACTATGGTCAGGGTCTGGTGTGGACTGTTCTGGTTCTGGTCTTTCTAGGGAGTTTTTCCTAGCCACCGTGCTTCTACAGCTGCATTGCTTGCTGTTTGGGGTTTTAGGCTGGGTTTTCTGTACAGCACTTTGATATATCAGCTGATGTACGAAGGGCTTTATAAATACATTTGATTTATGATGATTTGATTTATGCTCTGGTGTCGAGACTGTTGTCGGGGCTGAGGTGTGCTGTTCTGCTGGCTTTTAGAGGGTGTCCACCTCTCTAGTAGGTTGTTCTCTGTCACACGCCATCCCCCTCAACCTCTCCTCCATCCCCCTCCCCCTCCCTCCGTCCCCTCACCCTCTCCTCCGTCCCCCTCACCCTCTCCTCCGTCCCCCTCACCCTCTCCTCCGTCCCCTCACCCTCTCCTCCATCTCCCTCACCCTCTCCTCCGTCTCCCTCACCCTCTCCTCCGTCTCCCTCACCCTCTCCTCCGTCCCCCTCACCCTCTCCTCCAGCAGTCTGATCCTCTCCTCCGAGTGCTCTGCTCTTCTCCTGCTCTTTCTCCTGTTGTAGTTGTCTGACCACTGTCTAGAGTGCAGATGTGTCTCTGTCCACCTCCAGCTCTCTGGGTCTGGTTAAGAGAGTGTTGTTGTGGAGTGTAATCACCTGCTGTTCCAGCTCCACCTGCCTTACCTCCAGCTGGGTAAATGTATCCTTAATTTCAATGAGGGAGTAGTACTCTGTGCTGGGAGGTTGACTTTCCGCTGGGGTGGCTCGTCTGTGGGGTTATATAATGAAGAGGTTTGGTCTGACCCGCTCGGGGTGGCTCGTCTGTGGGGTTATATAATGAAGAGGTTTGGTCTGACCCGCTCGTGGTGGCTCGTCTGTGGGGTTATATAATGAAGAGGTCCTGTCTGACCTGCTCGGGGTGGGGGTATCTTTCTCATAATGGGAGAGCTTCTCCATCTGGGCTAATTCTTTGATTAGGTGAAAGTCCAGCTGAAACCTTTTGGGGTTACCCTGTACCATTACTGTTCCAGACTTATAGAGATTTATATTAGCTGACCCAGAGTCCTCGTTGTCAAGTATCCTGAGTTTCCACCCCCTCGTTAACCCCCTCTGGGGTTATATAATGAAGAGGTTTGGTCTTAACAATATAATGGG
>NW_026286634.1:70000-125000 GCF_023373465.1 Oncorhynchus keta | reverse complement strand
TCACAGACCTAGTTCCACCGACCCAAACCACACAGTCACAGACCTAGTTCCACCGACCCAAACCACACAGTCACAGACCTAGTTCCACCGACCCAAACCACACAGTCACAGACCTAGTTCCACCACCCAGAACCACACAGTCACAGACCTAGTTCCACCGACCCAAACCACACAGTCACAGACCTAGTTCCACCGACCCGAACCACACAGTCACAGACCTAGTTCCACCGACCCAAACCACACAGTCACAGACCTAGTTCCACCGACCCAAACCACACAGTCACAGACCTAGTTCCCACACAGTCACAGACCAAACCCAAACCACAGTCACAGACCTAGTTCCACCGACCCAAACCACACACAGACCTAGTTCCAGACCCAAACCACACAGTCACAGACCTAGTGCCTGGCGAAACCACACAGGTTATTTCCACCTCCCCAAAATTGATGTACATTTTCCCAAATACGAATGGACAGTTGAGAATCATTGGATTGCCCACCCCCCCCAAAACATTATTCAATGCCTTGGACCCAAACCAGTAGTGACTATATTTCAGACGATGAAGTATTGCATTCATGGCTTTGATACTCCTCCATTGCACAACGAAACCACACAGTGCAGATCTGTCTGTCCAAAACACATCACAGCTGCCCAGTAACACTTCTTCATGTGAGGTCATCCAAGACCTCCAGCTTTAAAAGGGGAAGTGGAAAACAGTCTGTTTGATCGTGAGTCTTTCCTTTCCCAAATAAAGCTGTCACAGACCGTTTCTTTTATTAAAGACACAGATGAAGCTTCTCTCTCTGAAAGGAATTACTTCAGCAATTTGGCAATGAAGCCCTTTATCTACTTCGCCAAAGTCAGATGAACTCGTAGATCCCATCTTTAAAGGAATATTTCAGGAGTTTTATCTCCTTACCAAGAGTCAGATGAATTTGTGGATACCATCTGTAAGTCTCTGTGTTCAGTATGAAGGAAGTTAGAGGTAGAAAAGTTGTGTTTTTCTTTTACTATAACCTTCTGGAATGGAATCAGTCGGCCAATCGTCTGCTTAGATTTACCTTCCAAAAGAGGACCCGGCATCATAATGAGTTATGTTGTTTTGTCGTTTCAATTACGGTCTCCTGAATGAACACACCTTGTTTTATATAGCAGAAACCCACAGAGTAGCTAGGAGGGGGATGGAATCAAACCTGGTTTTAGACAGCAGAAACCCACAGAGTATCTAGGAGGGGAATGGAGTCAAACCTGGTTTTAGACAGCAGAAACCCACAGAGTAGCTAGGAGGGGGATGGAGTCAAACCTGGTTTTAGTTAACAGACACCCACAGAGTAACTAGGAGGGGGATGGAGTCAAACCTGGTTTTAGTTAACAGACTCCCACAGAGTAACTAGGAGGGGGATGGAGTCAAACCTGGTTTTAGTTAACAGACTCCCACAGAGTAACTAGGAGGGGGATGGAGTCAAACCTGGTTTTAGTTAACAGACTCCCACAGAGTAGCTAGGAGGGGGATGGAACCAACCTGGTTTTAGTTAACAGACTCCCACAGAGTAACTAGGAGGGGAAAAGTTGGTTTTCTTTTACTATAACTCAAAATGGTTTTAGTTAACAGACTCCCACAGAGTAACTAGGAGGGGGATCATCAAACCTGGTTTTAGTTAACAGACTCCCACAGAGTAACTAGGAGGGGGATGGAGTCAAACCTGGTTTTAGTTAACAGACTCCCACAGAGTAGCTAGGAGGGGGATGGAATCAACCCTGGTTTTAGTTAACAGACTCCCACAGAGTAACTAGGAGGGGGATGGAGTCAAACCTGGTTTTAGTTAACAGACTCCCACAGAGTAGCTAGGAGGGGAGTGGAATCAAACCTGGTTTTAGTTAACAGACTCCCACAGAGTAACTAGGAGGGGGATGGAATCAAACCTGGTTTTAGTTAACAGACTCCCACAGAGTAACTAGGAGGGGGATGGAGTCAAACCTGGTTTTAGTTAACAGACTCCCACAGAGTAACTAGGAGGGGGATGGAGTCAAACCTGGTTTTAGTTAACAGACTCCCACAGAGTAACTAGGAGGGGGATGGAATCAACCCTGGTTTTAGTTAACAGACTCCCACAGAGTAACTAGGAGGGGGATGGAATCAAACCTGGTTTTAGTTAACAGACTCCCACAGAGTAACTAGGAGGGGGATGGATCAATCCAAAGTGGCAGTGTGTTCTGTTTATTCACTTGTCCGTCAGAAATTAGCTTTAGAATTTTATTGTCCATGTGATGTGGACAACCTGGTTTTAGTTAACACAACAAACAACATTAAAATGAAAATTTATTGTCCATGTAATGTGTACAACATGGAGGGATTTTGGTTTTATTAACTAAACACAACAAAGGAGGGGGATGGAATCAACATTTTAAAAATGAAAAACTTTATTGTCCATGTGATGTGGACAACATGATTAACTAAACACAACAAACAACATTAAAATGAACTTTATTGTCCATGTAATGTGCTTTAACTAGACCTGCTTGTCTCCCATCCAGTATTACTGAAGCAGACCTGCTTGTCTCCCATCCAGTATTACTGAAGCAGACCTGCTAGTCTCCCATCCAGTATTACTGAAGCAGACCTGCTTGTCTCCCATCCAGTATTACTGAAGCAGACCTGGAATCAACCCTCCAGTATTTGAAGCAGACCTGCTTGTCTCCCATCCAGTATTACTGAAGCAGACCTGCTGTCTCCAGTATTACTGAATCAGACCTGCTTGTATCCAGTATTACTGAAGCAGACCTGCTTGTCTCCCATCCAGTATTACTGAAGCAGACCTGCTGTCTCCCATCCAGTATTACTGAAGCAGACCTGCTGAAGTCTCCCATCCAGTATTACTGAAGGGGACCTGCTTGTCTCCTATCTGGGGTATTACTGAAGCAGACCTGCTTGTCTCCCATCCAGTAACAGACTTTTTGAAGCAGACCCTGCTTTCTCCTAGTCATCAGTATTACTGAAGCAGACCTGCTAGTCTCCCATCCAGTATTACTGAAGCAGACCTGCTTGTCTCCCATCTGGGGTATTACTGAAGCAGACCTGCTTTTAGTCTCCCATCCAGTATTACTGAATCAGACCTGCTTGTCTCCTATCTGGGGTTTACTGAAGCAGACCTGCTTGTCTCCTATCTGGGGAAGCAAACCTATTCCCATCCAGTATTACTGAAGCAGACCTGCTTGTCTCCCATCCAGTATTACTGAAGCAGACCTTTGTCTCCCATCCAGTATTACTTGTCTCCTATCTGGTCAGTATTACTTTAGAAGCAGACCTTAGTCTCCAGTATCTGGTGTATTACTGAAGCAGACCTAACTAAACACCAAACAACATTATTACTGAAGCAGACTGCTTGTCTCCCATCCAGTATTACTGAAGCAGACCTGCTTGTCTCCCAGTGCTTCAGACCTGCTCGTATCCCATCCAGTATTACTGAAGCAGACCTGCTTGTCTCCCATCCAGTATTACTGAAGCAGACCTGCTTGTCTCCCATCCAGTATTACTGAAGCAGACCTGCTCGTCTCCCATCCAGTATTACTGAAGCAGACCTGCTTGTCTCCCATCCAGTATTACTGAAGAAGACCTGCTATCCAGTATTACTGAAGCAGACCTGCTCATATCCCATCCAGTATTACTGAAGCAGACCTGCTTGTCTCCCATCCAGTTTTACTGAAGCAGACCTGCTTGTCTCCCATCCAGTATTACTGAAGCAGACCTGCTTGTATCCCATCCAGTATTACTGAAGCAGACCTGCTAGTCTCTCCATCCAGTATTACTGAAGCAGACCTGCTTGTCTCCCATCCAGTATTACTGAAGCAGACCTGCTTGTCTCCCATCCAGTATTACTGAAGCAGACCTGCTAGTCTCCCATCCAGTATTTTTTAAGCAGACCTGCTCATCTCCATCCAGTATTACTGAAGCAGACCTGCTTGTCTCCCATCCAGTATTACTGAAGCAGACCTGCTAGTCTCCCATCCAGTATTACTGAAGCAGACCTTCTTGTCTCCTATCTGATGTATTACTGAAGCAGACCTGCTTGTCTCCTATCTGGTGTATTACTGAAGCAGACCTGCTTGTCTCCAATCCAGTATTCCTGAAGCAGACCTGCTTGTCTCCTATCTGGTGTATTACTGAAGCAGACCTGCTTGTCTCCAATCCAGTATTCCTGAAGCAGACCTGCTTGTCTCCAATCCAGTATTCCTGAAGCAGACCTGCTTGTCTCCTATCTGGTGTATTACTGAAGCAGACCTGCTTGTCTCCTATCTGGTGTATTACTGAAGCAGACCTGCTTGTCTCCAATCCAGTATTCCTGAAGCAGACCTGCTTGTCTCCTATCTGGTGTATTACTGAAGCAGACCTGCTTGTCTCCTATCTGGTGTATTACTGAAGCAGACCTGCTTGTCTCCTATCTGGTGTATTACTGAAGCAGACCTGCTTATCTGTCTCCCATCTGGTGTATTACTGAAGCAGACCTGCTTGTCTCCCATCTGGTGTATTACTGATTAGCAGACCTGCTTGTCTCCAATCCAGTATTCCTGAAGCAGACCTGCTTGTCTCCTATCTGGTGTATTACTGAAGCAGACCTGCTTGTCTCCTATCTGGTGTATTACTGAAGCAGACCTGCTTGTCTCAATCCAGTATTCCTGAAGCAGACCTGCTTGTCTCCAATCCAGTATCCCTGAAACAGACCCGTGCTCTTGATGATAATCCAGTCATATTAGCAACCCATGCTAGTTGATGATAATCCTAGTCGTATTAGCATCCCATGCTAGTTGTTGATAATACTAGTCGTATTAGCAACCCATGCTAGTTGATGATAATCCTAGTCATATTAGCATCCCATGCTAGATGATGATAATTCTAGTCCTATTAGCATCCCATGCTAGTTGGTGATAATCCTAGTCGTATTAGCAACCCATGCTAGTTGATGATAATACTAGTCATATTAGCAACCTATGCTAGTTGATGATAATCCTGGTCATATTAGCATCCCATGCTAGTTGAGATAATCCTATTCATATTAGCAACCCATGCTAGTTTATGATAATCCTAGTCATATTAGCAATCCGTGCTAGTTGATGATAATCCTATTCATATTAGCATCCCATGCTAGTTGATGATAATTCTAGTCATATTAGCAATCCATGCTAGTTTATGATAATCCTATTCATATTAGCAACCCATGCTAGTTGATGATAATCCTAGTCATATTAGCATCCCATGCTAGTTGATGATAATCCTAGTCATATTAGCAGCCCATGCTAGTTGATGATAATCCTAGTCATATTAGCAGCCCATGCTAGTTGATGATAATCCTAGTCATATTAGCATCCCATGCTAGTTGATGAAAAACCTAGTCATATTAGCAACCCATGCTAGTTGATGATAATCCTAGTCATATTAGCAGCCCATGCTAGTTGATGAAAACCCTAGTCATATTAGCAACCCATGCTAGTTGATGATAATCCTAGTCATATTAGCATCCCATGCTAGTTGATGAAAACCCTAGTCATATTAGCATCCCATGCTAGTTGATGATAATCCTAGTCATATTAGTAACCCATGCTAGTTGATGATAATCCTAGTCATATTAGCAACCATGCTAGTTGATGATAATCCTAGTCATATGCTAGCATCCCATGCTAGTTGATGATAATCCTAGTCATATTAGCAGCCCACGCTATTTTTGTATCTTTAGATCTCCGCTCTTTCTTAATTTCTAACAGATCTGTTGATCTCTCTGTCACTTTAAACCATCTTTGTTTGCTGTGTGCTTTTGACAAAGCTAAACTGCCTGATCTGTTGCATCAGCCTCATTGCTTTAAATAATAATAATAATAATGTGCAGTGGTTGTATTTCATATGGATTTATTTTCACCTTTATTTTGACAATATACTATATAGAATTTAAAACACACATTAAACACAATACATCGATATACACTGTATATACAGTCGGAAGTTTACATGCACCTTAGCCAAATACATTTAAACTGAATTTTTCACAATTCCTGACATTTAATCCTATTAAAAATTCCTTGTCTTAGGTCAGTTAGGATCACCACTTAATTTAAAGAATATGAAATGTCAGAATAATAGTAGAGATAATGATTTATTTCAGCTTTGATTTCTTTCATCACATTCCCAGTTGGTCAGAAGTTTACATACACTCAATTAGTATATGGTAGCATTGCCTTTAAATTGTTTAACTTGGGTCAAAGGTTTCGGGTAGCCTTCCACAAGCTTCCAATGCTTTTCAGTTCAACCCGTAAATTTTATGACGGCTTGAGGTCAGGGCTTTGTGATGGCCACTCCAATACCTTGACTTTTTTTTTTGTCTTTAAGCCATTTTGCCACAACTTTGGAAGTATGCTTGAGGTCATTGTCCATTTGGAAGACCCATTTGACAAAGCTTCAACTACCTGCCTGATGTCTTGAGATGTTGTTTCAATATATCCACATAATCTTCCTTCCTCATGATGCCATCTATTTTGTGAAGTGCACCAGTCCTCCTGCAGCAAAGCACCCCCACCACCATGCTTCACGGTTGGGATGGTGTTCTTCGCTTGCAAGCCTCCCACTTTTTCCTCCAAACATAACGATGGTAATTATGGCCAAACAGTTCTATTTTTGTTTCATCAGACCAGAGGACATTTCTCCAAAAATATGATATTTGTCCCTATGTGCAGTTGCAAACTGTAGTCTGGCTTTTTATGGCAGTTTTGGAGCAGTGACTTCTTCCTTGCTGAGTGGCCTTTCAGGTTATGTCGATATAGGACTCGTTTTACTGTGGAAAATATACTTTTGTGCCTGTTTTCTCCAGCATCTTCACAAGGTCCTTTGCTGTTGTTCTGGGATTGATTTGTACTTTTTGCAGCAAAGTACGTTCATCTCTAAGAGACAGAACACGTCCCTTCCTGAGCGGTATGACGGCTGCGTGGTCCCATGGTGCTTATACTTGTGTACTATAGTCTGTACAGATGAAAGTGGTACCTTCAGGCGTTTGGAAATTGCTCCCAAGGATGAACCAGACTTGTGAGGCACTGAGTTTGAAGGTAGGCCTTTAAATACATCCACAGGTACACCTACGAATGACTCAAATTATTATTATAAATCAGAAGCTTCTAAAGCCATGACATAATTTTCTGGAATTTTCCAAGCTGTATAAAGGCACAGTCAAGTTAGTGTTTGTAAACTTCTGACCCACTGGAATTGTGATACAGTGAATTATAAGTGAAATAATCTGTCTGTAAACAATTGTTGGAAAAATTACTTGTGTCATGCACGATGTAGTTGTCCTAACTGACTTGCCAAAACTATAGTTTGTTAACAAACAAGACATATGTGGAGTGGTAGAAAACTGAGTTTTAATGACTCCAACTTATGTAAAGTTCGACTTCAACTGTACATATACATTAGGATACAAAAACACAGTCATGGTAAGCACAAATAAAACATTACAATTCACCCAGAAAAAAAAAACTGTTTCATTCATCCACAAATAAATCCACAATCAATACTTTAAATTGACCAAACGACACCAGAACATCAACGTACTGAAGGGAACCTATAGTGATGAAGGCTGCACCCTATTCCCTATTAAGTGCACTAAGTGACGTAAGGTGCCATGGGATTCTTTAATGACCTCAGAGAGTCAGGACACCCATTTATCGTCCCATCTGAAAGACGGCACCCTACACAGGGCAGTGGGATCATTTTTTAGACCAGAGGAAAGAGTATTGGCCCTCCAACACTACTTCCGGCAGCATCTGGTCTCCCATTCAGGAACTGACCAGGACCACCCTCTTAGCTTCAGAAGCAAGCCAGCAGTGGTACGCAGGGTAGTATGCAGGGTGGTCTGGTACCCATCCAGGGTGGTACTGGTACGCAGGGTGTTACGCAGGGTGGTATGCAGGGTGGTACTGGTACGCTTCAGGGTGGTACGCAGGGTGGTAGCCAGCAGTGGTATGGTATGCAGGGTGGTACGTGGTATGCAGGGTGGTACGCAGGGTGGTATGCAGGGTGGTACGCAGGGTGGTACGCAGGGTGGTATGCAGGGTGGTATGGGCAAGGGTGGTACGCAGGGTGGTAAGTGGTACGCAATAACTTATATGCAGGGTGGTACACAGGGTGGTACGCAGGGTGGTATGTTATGGTATGCAGGGTGGTATTCAGGGTGGTACCAGGGTGGTATGCAGGGTGGTATGCAATGATAAGTTAATAACTTATATGTGCAGCATAGTTATGTTTGATATTCCCCATATCTCTGAATGTTGTAGCTATCAATTGTCCCATTGACAATCAAACATTAGCAAATGTATTTCATTTCAAACTGAACATTTCTCTCGTAAAACCCCGTAGGTTGTTTATCGTAAAATGAAGGATATATCAACAAATGTCCACGATAAGTTTTTGGTCAGTGGCAATCATTGTTGGTTTATAGTCCCAGCTCTAACACAGATGCAGGAGCTTAATTTGACCCAGTTTCTCACAGCAGGAAAATAATCCTGCAGCCACAGGAAATGTTTAATTGTTATATGGATTATAATGAATTCACTTCTTTTTTTTGTAGGGGTTTGATAAAGTCTACATTTTTTAAGTGGAAATTACAAACTTTAGAAACCTTTTAGAATCTAGAATGCACTCACATTTCGTGCAACACCAGGAGGATCAAATTAAGATCCTACACCTGTATGTAGGGAATAGGGTTCCATTTTGGATGCAGATCTATAGTGATTATCAAATAAAATCAAATCAAATCAAATGTTATTTGGTCACATACACACGGTTAGCAGATGTTAATGGTCACACGGTTAGCAGATGTTAATGGTCACATGGTTAGCAGATGTTAATGGTCACATGGTTAGCAGATGTTAATGGTCACACGGTTAGCAGATGTTAATGGTCACATGGTTAGCAGATGTTAATGGTCACATGGTTAGCAGATGTTATTGGTCACACGGTTAGCAGATGTTAATGGTCACATGGTTAGCAGATGTTAATGGTCACATGGTTAGCAGATGTTAATGGTCACATGGTTAGCAGATGTTATTGGTCACACGGTTAGCAGATGTTAATGGTCACATGGTTAGCAGATGTTAATGGTCACACGGTTAGCAGATGTTAATTAATGGTCACGTGGTTAGCAGATGTTAATGGTCACATGGTTAGCAGATGTTAATGGTCACATACACACGGTTAGCAGATGTTAATTAATGGTCACGTAGATAGAAAAGGTTAGCAGATGTTAATGGTCACATGGTTAGCAGATGTTAATGGTCACATGGTTAGCAGATGTTAATGGTCACATGGTTAGCAGATGTTAATGGTCACATGGTTAGCAGATGTTAATGGTCACATGGTTAGCAGATGTTAATGGTCACATGGTTAGCAGATGTTAATGGTCACATGGTTAGCAGATGTTAATGGTCACATGGTTAGCAGATGTTAATGGTCACATGGTTAGCAGATGTTAATGGTCACATACACATGGTTAGCAGATGTTAGTGGTCACATGGTTAGCAGATGTTAATGGTCACATGGTTAGCAGATGTTAATGGTCACATGGTTAGCAGATGTTAATGGTCACATACACACGGTTAGCAGATGTTAATTAATGGTCACGTGGTTAGCAGATGTTAATGGTCACATGGTTAGCAGATGTTATTGGTCACACGGTTAGCAGATGTTAATGGTCACATGGTTAGCAGATGTTAATGGTCACATGGTTAGCAGATGTTATTGGTCACATTAGCAGATGTTAATGGTCACATGGTTAGCAGATGTTAATGGTCACATGGTTAGCAGATGTTAATGGTCACATGGTTAGCAGATGTTAATGGTCACATGGTTAGCAGATGTTAATGGTCACATGGTTAGCAGATGTTAATGGTCACACGGTTAGCAGATGTTAATTAATGGTCACGTGGTTAGCAGATGTTAATGGTCACATGGTTACAATGTTAGTCAATAACGGTTAGCAGATGTTAATTAATGGTCACAATTAGCAAAATGGTCACTACCTGTATTGGTCACATGGTTAGTGTTAATGGTCAATGGTTAGCAGATGTTAATGGTCACATACACATTTAGAGATGTTAATGGTCACATGGTAGCAGATGTTAATGGTCACATGGTTAGCAGATGTTAATGGTCACATACAGTAGCAGATGTTATTGGTCACATGGTTAGCAGATGTTAATGGTCACATGGTTAGCAGATGTTAATGGTCACATACACACGGTTAGCAGATGTTAATGGTCACACGGTTAGCAGATGTTAATTAATGGTCACGTGGTTAGTAGATGTTAATGGTCACATGGTTAGCAGATGTTAATGGTCACATATTAACACGGTTTCAGATGTTAATTAATGGTCACGTGGTTGAGATGTTAATGGTCACATGGTTAGAGATGTTAGGGACATCATCTGGTCACATGGTTAGCAGATGTTAATGGTCACATACACACGGAGATGTTAATGGTCACATGGTTAGCAGATGTTAATGGTCACATGGTTAGAGATGTTGTCACATGGTTAGTCTCTGTTAATGGTCACATGGTTAGCAGATGTTAGGTCACATACATCTGTTAAGATGTTAATGGTCACACGGTTGCAGATGTTAATTAATGGTCAGTGAGTAGATGTTAATGGTCACATGGGCCAGATGTTATTGGTCACTGGTTAGCTGTACATGGTCAGCATGGTTAGGATGTTAATGGTCACATACACACGGTTAGCAGATGTTAATTAATGGTCACGTGGTTAGCTGTTAATGGTCACATGGTTAGCAGATGTTATGGTCACATGGTTAGACAATGTTAATGGTCACATGGTTGCAGATGTTAATGGTCACATCCTTGGTTGGTAGATACAGGCTGGTTAGCAGATGTTAATGGTCACATGGTTACCAGATGTTAATGGTCCTGGTTAGCAGATGTTAATGGTCAGATACAGGTTAGGATGTCTAATGGTCACTAGCCCTGTTAATGTCCTTGGTTAGCAGATGTAGGTCACAGGTTAGCAGATGTCAGTCTGTAGACTGCCCCTGTTCTAGTTCCGACAATGCAGTAATAACAGGCTAATCTAGTAACAATTCCAAAACTACCCCTGTATAGACCTTGTGTAAGGGGATAAAGATATGTACAGGAATGAGTGATGGTACAGAGCGGCTACCCTGATGCAGGAGATGGTATCGGTGCAGTATATACATATGAGATGAGTTGTAAACAAAGTGGCATAGTTTAAAGTGGCTAGTGATCCATGGTTTGGTAAAGATGCAGGATGATATAGTACTGTAGACTACCCCTATGAGATAAATAATGTAGTGTATGTAAACATTATATTAGTAGCATTGTTATGGCAGAGATTGAGAGTTGTATGTAGCACAGGAAGAGACAGGCACCATCACCAAGTCTGCTTCACCTGAGGAGTGAGGAGATGAACAGCGCTGGTTGTCTGTGAATTTGTCACTCTGTCTCTGTGTGGGAGTAGTGAAGAGGACATCATCTGTAAAATATTGATGAGTTTGAAATTGCAGGAACTAGATTAGGGGCCAATAATTAGATACGTGAGCTCCTGTTCAGCATGGCTCAGGAGAAATCATGTTGTGGGTTTATATACTGTTCTCTGTACAGTCCTGACTGGTTGTTGGGTAGATACAGGCTGTAGACAATTCAGTGGTTGTCTGTAGACTACCCTGTCCGTCCTTGGTGTGGTAGATACAGGCTGGTTGTCTGTAGACTACCCCTGTTCGTCCTTGGTGTGGTAGATACAGGCTGGTTGTCTGTAGACTACCCTGTTAGTCCTTGGTGTGGTAGATACAGACTGGTTGTCTTGTAGACTACCCCTGTTCGTCCTGGTGTGGTAGATACAGGCTGGTTGTCTGTAGACTACCCCTGTTCGTCCTTGGTGTGGTAGATACAGGCTGGTTGTCTGTAGACTACCCCTGTTCGTCCTTGGTGTGGTAGATACAGGCTGGTTGTCTGTAGACTACCCCTGTTCGTCCTTGGTGTGGTAGATACAGGCTGGTTGTCTGTAGACTACCCCTGTTCGTCCTTGGTGTGGTAGATACAGGCTGGTTGTCTGTAGACTACCCCTGTTCGTCCTTGGTGTGGTAGATACAGGCTGGTTGTCTGTAGACTACCCCTGTTCGTCCTTGGTGTGGTAGATACAGGCTGGTTGTCTGTAGACTACCCCTGTTCGTCCTGGTGTGGTAGATACAGGGTTGTTGTAGACTACCCTGTTCGTCCTTGGTGTGGTAGATACAGGCTGGTTGTCTGTAGACTACCCCTGTCCGTCCTGGTGTGGTAGATACAGGCTGGTTGTCTGTAGACTACCCCTGTTCGTCCTTGGTGTGGTAGATACAGGCTGGTTGTCTGTAGACTACCCCTGTTCGTCCTTGGTTTGGTAGATACAGGCTAGTTGTCTGTAGACTACCCCTGTTCGTCCTTGGTGTGGTAGATACAGGCTGGTTGTCTGTAGACTACCCCTGTTCGTCCTTGGTGTTGTAGATACAGGCTGGTTGTAGACAACTCAGTGGTTGTCTGTAGACCACTCCTGGTCGTCCTTGGTGTGGTAGATACAGGCTGGTTGTCTGTAGACTACTCCTGGTCGTCCTTGGTGTGGTAGATACAGGCTGATTGTCTGTAGACTACTCCTGTTCGTCCTTGGTGTGGTAGATACAGGCTGGTTGTCTGTAGACTACCCCTGTCCGTCCTTGGTGTGGTAGATACAGGCTGGTTGTCTGTAGACTACCCCTGTCCGTC
The DNA here is from genome assembly GCF_023373465.1 of Oncorhynchus keta. Classification (NCBI taxonomy): domain Eukaryota; kingdom Metazoa; phylum Chordata; class Actinopteri; order Salmoniformes; family Salmonidae; genus Oncorhynchus; species Oncorhynchus keta. Next base: position 112,201 of record NW_026286634.1, on the reverse strand, counting down.
CTTGGTGTGGTAGATACAGGCTGGTTGTAGACTACCCCTGTCCGTCCTTGGTGTGGTAGATACAGGCTGGTTGTCTGTAGACTACCCCTGTCCGTCCTTGGTGTGGTAGATACAGGCTGGTTGTCTGTAGACTACCCCTGTTCGTCCTTGGTGTGGTAGATACAGGCTGGTTGTCTGTAGACTACCCCTGTTCGTCCTGGTGTGGTAGATACAGGCTGGTTGTCTGTAGACTACCCCTGTTCGTCCTTGGTGTGGTAGATACAGGCTGGTTGTCTGTAGACTACCCCTGTCCGTCCTTGGTGTGGTAGATACAGGCTGGTTGTCTGTAGACTACCCCTGTTCGTCCTTGGTGGTAGATACAGGCTGATTGTCTGTAGACTACTCCTGTTCGTCCTTGGTGTGGTAGATACAGGCTGGTTGTCTGTAGACTACCCCTGTCCGTCCTTGGTGTGGTAGATACAGGCTGGTTGTCTGTAGACTACCCCTGTCCGTCCTTGGTGTGGTAGATACAGGCTGGTTGTCTGTAGACTACCCCTGTCCGTCCTTGGTGTGGTAGATACAGGCTGGTTGTCTGTAGACTACCCCTGTTCGTCCTTGGTGTGGTAGATACAGGCTGGTTGTCTGTAGACTACCCCTGTCCGTCCTTGGTGTGGTAGATACAGGCTGGTTGTCTGTAGACTACCCCTGTCCGTCCTGGTGTGGTAGATACAGGCTGGTTGTCTGTAGACTACCCCTGTTCGTCCTTGGTGTGGTAGATACAGGCTGGTTGTCTGTAGACTACCCCTGTTCGTCCTTGGTGTGGTAGATACAGGCTGGTTGTCTGTAGACTACCCCTGTCCGTCCTTGGCAGACAGGCATCAGGTTGTTTATGACTGAAGGAGGCATCTCAAACGGCACCCTATTCCCTATGTAGTCTCCCTGTGGGTTTCCTATGTAGTTTCCCTAGTAGTCTCAGGTGGTTTCCCTGTAGTTTCCCTGTTCTGTCCTATGTAGTTTCTCTGTGGGTTTCCCTATGTAGTTTCCTGTGGGTTTCCCTGTGGGTTTCCCTATGTAGTCTCCCTGTGGGTTTCCCTATTTAGTCTCCCTGGGGTTTCTGGTTTCTCTGTGGGTTTCCTGTGTAGTTTCCTATGTAGTTTCCCTATGTAGTCTCCCTGTGGGTTTCCCTATGTAGTCTCCCTGTGGGTTTCCCTATTTAGTCTCCCTGTGGGTTTCCTATTTAGTTTCTCTGTGGGTTTCCCTGTGAGTTTCCCTGTGATCTTCCCTTTGGGTTTCCTGTGGGTTTCCCTGTAGGTTTCCCTATTTAGTCTCCCTGTGGGTTTCCCTATGTAGTTTCTCTGTGGGTTTCCCTATGTAGTTTCCTATGTAGTTTCCCTATGTAGTCTCCCTGTGGGTTTCCTATGTAGTCTCCCTGTGGGTTTCCTGTCTCCCTGTGGGTTTCCCTATGTAGGTTTCCCTGTGATCTTCCCTGTGGGTTTCCCTGTAGGTTTCCCTGTGGGTTTCCTGTGGGTTTCCCCCTGTAGGTTTCCTGTAGGTTTCCCTGTGGTTTCCCTGTGGGTTTCCTGTAGGTTTCCCTGTGGGTTTCCCTGTGGTTTCCTGTGGGTTTTCCTGTGGGTTTCCCTGTGGGTTTCCTGTGGGTTTCCCTGTGGGTTTCCCTGTGGGTTTCCCTGTGGGTTTCCCTGTGGGTTTCCTGTGGGTTTCCCTGTGGGTTTCCCTGTGGGTTTCCCTGTGGGTTTCCTGTGGGTTTCCCTGTGGTTTCCCTGTGGGTTTCCCTGTGGGTTTCCCTGTGGGTTTCCCTTAGGTTTCCCTGGGTTTCCCTGTAGGTTTCCTGTGGGTTTCCCTGTAGGTTTCCCTGTGGGTTTCCCTGTGGGTTTCCTGTGGGTTTCCCTGTGGGTTTCCTGTGGGTTTCCCTGTGGGTTTCCCTGTGGGTTTCCCTGTGGGTTTCCCTGTGGGTTTCCCTGTGGGTTTCCTGTGGGTTTCCCTGTGGGTTTCCCTGTGGGTTTCCCTGTGGGTTTCCCTGTAGGTTTCCCTGTGGGTTTCCTGTTAGGTTTCCTGTGGGTTTCCCTGTGGGTTTCCCTGTGGGTTTCCCTGTGGTTTCCTGTGGGTTTCCCTTTGGTTTCCCTGTGGGTTTCCCTGTGGTTTCCTGTGGGTTTCCCTGTGGGTTTCCTGTGGGTTTCCTGTGGGTTTCCCTCCTCCCCAGTGGGTTTCCCTGTAGGTTTCCCTGTGAGTTTCCCTTTAGGTTTCCCTGTGGGTTTCCCTGTAGGTTTCCCTGTGGGTTTCCCTGTGGTTTCTCTGTGGGTTTCCCTTTAGGTTTCCCTGTGGGTTTCCCTGTAGGTTTCCCTGTGGGTTTCCCTGTAGGTTTCTCTGTGGTTTTCCCTGTAGGTTTCTCTGTGGGTTTCCTTTAGGTTTCCAGGTGGGTTTCCCTATGGGTTTCCTGTAGGTTTCCTGTGGGTTTCCCTGTAGGTTTCTCCTGGGTTTCCCTTTAGGTTTCCTGTGGGTTTCCCTGTAGGTTTCCCTGTGGGTTTCCCTGTAGGTTTCTCTGTGGGTTTCCTGTAGGTTTCTCTGTGGGTTTCCTTTAGGTTTCCCTGTGGGTTTCCCTATGTGTTTCCCTTTAGGTTTCCTATGGGTTTCCCTTTAGGTTTCTCTGTGGGTTTCCCTTTAGGTTTCCCTATGGGTTTCCCTGTAGGTTTCCCTATGGGTTTCCCTGTAGGTTTCCCTATGGGTTTCCCTGTAGGTTTCCCTTTAGGTTTCCCTATGGGTTTCCTGTAGGTTTCCCTATGGGTTTCCCTGTAGGTTTCCTTTAGGTTTCCCTATGGGTTTCCCTGTAGGTTTCCTATGGGTTTCCCTGTAGGTTTCCCTTTAGGTTTCCTATGGGTTTCCCTGTGGGTTTCCCTGTAGGTTTCCTGTGGGTTTCCCTTTAGGTTTCCCTGTGAGTTTCCCTTTAGGTTTCCCTGTGGGTTTCCTGTGAGTTTCCCTGTAGGTTTCCCTGTAGGTTTCCTGTAGGTTTCCCTGTAGGTTTCCTGTAGGTTTCCTGTGGGTTTTCCCTGTGGGTTTTCCTGTGGGTTTCCCTGTGGGTTTTGACAGCTCTGCTCTCCACTGAGGTTAGCTGGTGAATACAACAGCAGGCAAACATTCAACCAGGCAGTATTGACCTCCTACACAGGGATCAACCAGGCAGTATTGACCTCCTACACAGGGATCAACCAGGCAGTATTGACCTCCTACACAGGGATCAACCAGGCAGTATTGACCTCCTACACAGGGATCAACCAGGCAGTATTGACCTCCTACACAGGGATCAACCAGGCAGTATTGACCTCCTCACAGGGATCAACCAGGCAGTATTGACCTCCTACACAGGGATCAACCAGGCAGTATTGACCTCCTACACAGGGATCAACCAGGCAGTATTGACCTCCTACACAGGGATCAACCAGGCAGTATTGACCTCCTACACAGGGATCAACCAGGCAGTATTGACCTCCTCCACAGGGATCAACCAGGCAGTATTGACCTCCTCCACAGGGATCAACCAGGCAGTATTGACCTCCTCACAGGGATCAACCAGGCAGTATTGACCTCCTACACAGGGATCAACCAGGCAGTATTGACCTCCTACACAGGGATCAACCAGGCAGTATTGACCTCCTACACAGGGATCAACCAGGCAGTATTGACCTCCTACACAGGGATCAACCAGGCAGTATTGACCTCCTACACAGGGATCAACCAGGCAGTATTGACCTCCTACTCCACAGGGATCAACCAGGCAGTATTGACCTCCTCCACAGGGATCAACCAGGCAGTATTGACCTCCAGTACACAGGGATCAACCAGGCAGTATTGACCTCCTACACAGGGATCAACCAGGCAGTATTGACCTCCTACACAGGGATCAACCAGGCAGTATTGACCTCCTACACAGTGACCAACCAGGCAGTATTGACCTCCTACACAGGGATCAACAAGGCAGTATTGACCTCCTACACAGTGACCAACCAGGCAGTATTGACTTCCTACACAAGGATCAACCAGGCAGTATTGACCTCCTACACAGGGATCAACCAGGCAGTATTGACCTCCTACACAGGGATCAACCAGGCAGTATTGACCTCCTCACACAGTGACCAACCAGGCAGTATTGACCTCCTACACAGGGATCAACCAGGCAGTATTGACCTCCTACACAGGGATCAACCAGGCAGTATTGACCTCCTACACAGGGATCAACCAGGCAGTATTGACATCCTCACAGGGATCAACCAGGCAGTATTGACCTCCTACACAGGGATCAACCAGGCAGTATTGACCTCCTACACAGGGATCAACCAGGCAGTATTGACCTCCTACACAGGGATCAACCAGGCAGTATTGACCTCCTCACAGGGAGTCAACCAGGCAGTATTGACATCCTCCACGGGACCATTGGCAGTATTGACCTCTATTCAGGGAACATTCCAGGCATGACATCATCACGGGTTCCATTGTTGAGTATTTCTCCTCCATTCAGGGAACATTCCCAGTGACATCCTCACGGGATTCCATTGTTGACATTTCTATTCAGGGAACATTCCCATGACATCATCACAGGGTTCCCAGTTGAGTCATTTCTATTCAGGGATCATTCCAGGCATGACATCATCACAGTGACCATTGTTGCAGTCATTTCTATTCAGGGATCAACAAGGCAGTATTGACCTCCTTCACAGTGACCATTTCAGGCAGCATTGACTTCCTACACAACATCAACCAGGTTCATTGTTGAGTCATTTCTATTCAGGGAACATTCCCATTGACCTCATCACAGGGTTCAACCAGGCAGTCATTTCTATTCAGTGACCATTCCAGGCAGTGACATCATCATAGGGATCCATTGTTGAGTCATTTCCTATTCAGGGAAACAAAACATCCACGTGTTCCATTGTTTCATTTCTCTTCATCCTGGATCTGATGGAAGAGTCATTTCTATTCAGGGAACATTCCCATGACATCATCACGTGTTCCATTGTTGAGTCATTTCTATTCAGGAACATTCCCATGACATCATCACGTGTTCCATTGTTGAGTCATTTCTATTCAGGGAACATTCCCATGACATCATCACGTGTTCCATTGTTGAGTCATTTCTATTCAGGAACATTCCCATGACATCATCACGTGTTCCATTGTTGAGTCATTTCTATTCAGGGAACATTCCCATGACATCATCACGTGTTCCATTGTTGAGTCATTTCTATTCAGGGAACATTCCCATGACATCATCACGTGTTCCATTGTTGAGTCATTTCTATTCTGGAACATTCCCATGACATCATCACGTGTTCCATTGTTGAGTCATTTCTATTCAGGGAACATTCCCATGACATCATCACGTGTTCCATTGTTGAGTCATTTCTATTCTTGAACATTCCCATGACATCATCACGTGTTCCATTGTTGAGTCATTTCTATTCAGGAACATTCCCATGACATCATCACGTGTTCCATTGTTGAGTCATTTCTATTCAGGAACATTCCCATGACATCATCACGTGTTCCATTGTTAAAAGGGAGAATATGAAATCATGTCATTATCATTAGTTCCTTTATTCTGATATCTGTCATGAAATGAAATGAGTCAGCAACTGGTGACAATAGACAACAGAACAACACGCTAGTTCCAGTTGAGTTTTCTCTCTAAAGCAACACGTTCCCATGTCCTTTCAGATGACAAAATAGTATATCGTTTTGTTTTTCATTCCGTGGCTGATGGATGTCTGTTCTGTTTGAACTACACAGGCCTTACAGCTGTTCATAATGTAACGTGCAGTAGAGGACTTTCAAATATTCATGTTGAGTGGTTTCCTGACATGCTTTCATCTCTGCTGTAAAGTATATTGCTATTCGTTCCTATATCCACACTAGCAAATCACTTTGTCCAATACATTGCAATGTGGATAATGGAGAGCCTATTGCTTGAGAATTTCGGTTCAGGAACATCCTATGAGGCTTATAATGAAACCCCTGGGACCATTCAGGAGATCTTCAGTGACGGTTCCATTGTGATCCTTTGAGGTTTATAATGAAACCCCTTGGACCAGAAGGAGATCATGACATCATAATCGGTTCCATTGTGATCCTTTGAGGTTTATAATGAAACCCCTGGGACCAGCAAAAGGAGATCTAAAATGTCATTATCATTAGTTCCTGTTATTCTGATATCTGTCATGAAATGAAATGAGTCAGCAACTGGTGACATGTTATCTCTCTAAAGCAACACGTTGTGTCCTTTCAGATGACAATGAAACCCCTGGGACCAGAAGGAGATCTACAGTAATCGGTTGTGATCCTATGAGGTTTATAATGAAACCCTGGGACCAGAAGGAGATCTATTCATGTAATCGGTTGCTGATCTCTGCTGTAAAGATATTGGTTTATAATGAAACCCACTTTGGGACCAGTGGATAGGAGATCCTATGGCAGTAATCGGTTGTGATCCTATGAGGTTTATAATGAAACCCCTGGGACCAGCAGGAGATCTACAGTAATCGGTTATGATCCTATGAGGTTATAATGAAACCCCTGGGACCAGCAGGAGATCTACAGTAATCGGTTATGATCCTATGAGGTTTATAATGAAACCCCTGGGACCAGCAGGAGATCTACAGTAATCGGTTATGGTCCTATGAGGTTTATAATGAAACCCCTGGGACCAGCAGGAGATCGACAGTAATCGGTTATGATCCTATGAGGTTAATAATGAAACCCCTGGGACCAGCAGGAGATCTACAGTAATCGGTTATGATCCTATGAGGTTAATAATGAAACCCCTGGGACCAGCAGGAGATCTACAGTAATCGGTTATGATCCTATGAGGTTAATAATGAAACCCCTGGGACCAGCAGGAGATCTACAGTAATCGGTTATGATCCTATGAGGTTTATAATGAAACCCCTGGGACCAGCAGGAGATCTACAGTAATCGGTTATGATCCTATGAGGTTTATAATGAAACCCCTGGGACCAGCAGGAGATCTACAGTAATCGGTTATGATCCTATGAGGTTTATAATGAAACCCCTGGGACCAGCAGGAGATCTACAGTAATCGGTTATGATCCTATGAGGTTTATAATGAAACCCCTGGGACCAGCAGGAGATCTACAGTAATCGGTTGTGATCCTATGAGGTTTATAATGAAACCCCTGGGACCAGCAGGAGATCTACAGTAATCGGTTGTGATCCTATGAGGTTTATAATGAAACCCCTGGGACCAGCAGGAGATCTACAGTAATCGGTTGTGATCCTATGAGGTTTATAATGAAACCCCTGGGACCAGAAGGAGATCTACAGTAATCGGTTATGATCCTATGAGGTTTATAATGAAACCCCTGGGACCAGCAGGAGATCTACAGTAATCGGTTATGATCCTATGAGGTTTATAATGAAACCCCTGGGACCAGAAGGAGATCTACAGTAATCGGTTGTGATCCTATGAGGTTTATAATGAAACCCCTGGGACCAGCAGGAGATCTACAGTAATCGGTTGTGATCCTATGAGGTTTATAATGAAACCCCTGGGACCAGCAGGAGATCTACAGTAATCGGTTGTGATCCTATGAGGTTTATAATGAAACCCCTGGGACCAGCAGGAGATCTACAGTAATCGGTTATGATCCTATGAGGTTTATAATGAAACCCCTGGGACCAGCAGGAGATCTACAGTAATCGGTTATGATCCTATGAGGTTTATAATGAAACCCCTGGGACCAGCAGGAGATCTACAGTAGTCGGTTATGAACGGATCCTGATGAGGTTTATAATGAAACCCCTGGGACCAGCAGGAGATCTACAGTAAAAACAGAAGGGGCTGATAGATGGTAACCCTATAAAGATGGATGAAACCCAGATGGAGATGGGACCATGGATGAGAACTCCATAAAACAATGAAAAACAACAGATGGCTGGTTGGATGATCCTATGAGGTGAGTAACCCTCCATAAAACAATGAAAAACAACAGATGGCTGGGACCAGGATGAGAACCCTCCATAAAACAATGAAAAACAACAGATGGGGATGACTGGATGGCTGGGACGTATGGTGAACCCTCCATAAAACAATGAAAACAACAGATGGCTGGGACGATGGATGAAACCCTCCATAAAACAATGAAAAACAACAGATGGCTGGGACGTATGGATGAGTAACCCTCCATAAAACAATGAAAAACAACAGATGGCTGGGACGTATGGATGAGTAACCCTCCATAAAACAATGAAAAACAACAGATGGCTGGGACGTATGGATGAGTAACCCTCCATAAAACAATGAAAAACAACAGATGGCTGGGACGTATGGATGAGTAACCCTCCATAAAACAATGAAGAACAACAGATGGCTGGGACGTATGGATGAGTAACCCTCCATAAAACAATGAAAAACAACAGATGGCTGGGACGTATGGATGAGTAACCCTCCATAAAACAATGAAAAACAACAGATGGCTGGGACTTATGGATGAGTAACTGTCCATAAAACAATGAAAACAACAGATGGCTGATGGCTGGGACGTGGATGGAACTGATGGACAGATGGCTGGGACGTATGGATGAGTAACCCTCCATAAAACAATGAAAAACAACAGATGGCTGGGACGTATGGATGAGTAACTGTCCATAAAACAATGAAAAACAACAGATGGCTGGGACGTATGGATGAGTAACTGTCCATAAAACAATGAAAAACAACAGATGGCTGGGACGTATGGATGAGTAACCCTCCATAAAACAATGAAAAACAACAGATGGCTGGGACGTATGGATGAGTAACCCTCCATAAAACAATGAAAAACAACAGATGGCTGGGGTGAATGGATGATGGACAGATGAGGGATGAATGGATGAGTAACCCTCCATAAAACAATGAAAAACAACAGATGGCTGGGACGTATGGATGAGTAACCCTCCATAAAACAATGAAAAACAACAGATGGCTGGGACGTATGGATGAGTAACCCTCCATGAAACAATGAAGAACAACAGATGGCTGGGGTGAATGGATGATGGACAGATGAGGGATGAATGGATGAGTAACCCTCCATAAAACAATGAAGAACAACAGATGGCTGGGACGTATGGATGAGTAACCCTCCATAAAACAATGAAGAACAACAGATGGCTGGGGTGAATGGATGATGGACAGATGAGGGATGAATGGATGAGTAACCCTCCATGAAACAATGAAGAACAACAGATGGCTGGGGTGAATGGATGATGGACAGATGAGGGATGAATGGATGAGTAACCCTCCATAAAACAATGAAAAACAACAGATGGCTGGGGTGAATGGATGATGGACAGATGAGGGATGAATGGATGAGTAACCCTCCATAAAACAATGAAGAACAACAGATGGCTGGGGTGAATGGATGATGGACAGATGAGGGTGAATGGATGAGTAACCCTCCATAAAACAATGAAGAACAACAGATGGCTGGGGTGAATGGATGATGGACAGATGAGGGTGAATGGATGAGTAACCCTCCATAAAACAAGGAGAACAACAGATGGCTGGGGTGAATGGATGATGGACAGATGAGGGATGAATGGATGAGTAACTGTCCATAAAACAATGAAAACAACAGATGGCTGGGGTGAATGGATGATGGACAGATGAGGGATGAATGGATGAGTAACCCTCCATGAAACAATGAAGAACAACAGATGGCTGGGGTGAATGGATGATGGACAGATGAGGGATGAATGGATGAGTAACCCTCCATAAAACAAGGACAACAACAGATGGCTGGGGTGAATGGATGATGGACAGATGAGGGATGAATGGATGAGTAACCCTCCATAAAACAAGGAGAACAACAGATGGCTGGGGTGAATGGATGATGGACAGATGAGGGATGAATGGATGAGTAACTGTCCATAAAACAAGGAGAACAACAGGTGGCTGGGGTGAATGGATGATGGACAGATGAGGGATGAATGGATGAGTAACTGTCCATAAAACAAGGAGAACAACAGGTGGCTGGGGTGAATGGATGATGGACAGATGAGGGATGAATGGATGAGTAACTGTCCATAAAACAATGAAGAACAACAGGTGGCTGGGGTGAATGGATGATGGACAGATGAGGGATGAATGGATGAGTAACCCTCCATAAAACAAGGAGAACAACAGGTGGCTGGGGTGAATGGATGATGGACAGATGAGGGATGAATGGATGAGTAACCCTCCATAAAACAATGAGAACAACAGATGGCTGGGGTGAATGGATGATGGACAGATGAGGGATGAATGGATGAGTAACTGTCCATAAAACAAGGAGAACAACAGATGGCTGGGGTGAATGGATGATGGACAGATGAGGGATGAATGGATGAGTAACCCTCCATAAAACAAGGAGAACAACAGGTGGCTGGGGTGAATGGATGATGGACAGATGAGGGATGAATGGATGAGTAACCCTCCATAAAACAAGGAGAACAACAGATGGCTGGGGTGAATGGATGATGGACAGATGAGGGATGAATGGATGAGTAACCCTCCATAAAACAATGAAGAACAACAGATGGCTGGGGTGAATGGATGATGGACAGATGAGGGATGAATGGATGAGTAACCCTCCATAAAACAAGGAGAACAACAGGTGGCTGGGGTGAATGGATGATGGACAGATGAGGGATGAATGGATGGATGAAGCCCCATGGATAGATGGTGATGAGATGGAGGAATGCATGGATGAACCCTGGTCTCCAAGGTGATGGAATATGAGGCACCCTGGTCTCCATAGTGATGGAATAGGAGGCACCCTGGTCTCCATAGTGATGGAATAGGAGACACCCTGGTCTCCATAGTGATGGAATGGGAGGCACCCTGGGCTCCATGGTGATGTAATAGGAGACACCCTGGGCTCCATGGTGATGTAATAGGAGGCACCCTGGGCTCCATGGTGATGTAATAGGAGACACCCTGGGCTCCATGGTGATGTAATAGGAGGCACCCTGGGCTCCATGGTGATGTAATAGGAGATACCCTGGGCTCTCTCTCTTCTCTCCCCCTGGTCTCTGGGTGACTTGTCTCTCTCTTCTCTACTCTTGGTGTCTGGGTGACTTGTCTCTCTCTTCTCTCACCCTGGTCTCCTCTGGGTGACTTGTCTCTCTCTTCTCTCACCCTGTGCAGTTCCCTGTGGAGGACTGCTGACATCTCGTAAGGGGACCATCCTTTCTCCTGGTTACCCAGAGCCCTACGCCAACTATCTCAACTGTATCTGGAAGGTCTCTGTGCCAGAGGGAGCAGGCATCCAAGTGAGAGATGCAGCATGAAACGTTATGAATATAATGTTGGAAAGTTTTGATAGTTAAAAGGGTTGAAGAATTAAACTTTCATGGAATTCTATCTTAGAATGGGAATTTGCTAAAAATGTATCCCATTATTGATGAGGCAACTGTTTTATTCAACTTAGATATTTCTTTTTTTTTTACACTCTTAAATGCATTTCTTTGTTCCTTTCTTCAGATCCAGGTCATAAGTTTCTCCACGGAACACAACTGGGACTCCTTGGACTTTTTTGACGGAGTCGATGGCGACGCGCCAAGGCTTGGCAGCTATTCAGGTGAAACAACCTCCAGAATTAGTCTTTTAAAGCTCCCATTTTGGAATTGATAATAATGTATGGTCGGAACACTCAGTGAAAAGAGTACTTATGGATGTGATAATGATGTCTGGTCGGAACACTCAGTAAAAAGAGTACTTATGGATGTGATAATGATGTCTGATCGGAACACTCAGTAAAAAGAGTACTTATGGATGTGATAATGATGTCTGGTCGGAACACTCAGTAAAAAGAGTACTTATGGATGTGATAATGATGTCTGATCGGAACACTCAGTAAAAAGAGTACTTATGGATGTGATAATGATGTCTGGTCGGAACACTCAGTAAAAAGAGTACTTATGGATGTGATAATGATGTCTGATCGGAACACAGTACTTATGGATGTGATAATGATGTCTGGTCGGAACACTCAGTAAAAAGAGTACTTATGGATGTGATAACAATGTCTGGTCGGAACACTCAGTAAATAGAGTACTTATGGAATTGATAATGATGTCTGATTGGAACATAGTACTTATGGATGTGATAATGATGTCTGATCGGAACACAGTACTTATGGATGTGATAATGATGTCTGGTCGGAACACTCAGTAAAAAGAGTACTTATGGATGTGATAATAATGTCTGATCGGAACACTCAGTAAAAAGAGTACTTATGGATGTGATAATGATGTCTGGTCGGAACACTCAGTAAAAAGAGTACTTATGGATGTGATAATGATGTCTGATCAGAACACTCAGTAAAAAGAGTACTTATGGATGTGATAATGATGTCTGATCGGAACACAGTACTTATGGATGTGATAATGATGTCTGATCGGAACACTCAGTAAAAAGAGTACTTATGGATGTGATAATGATGTCTGATCGGAACACTCAGTAAAAAAGAGTACTTATGGATGTGATAATGATGTCTGGTCGGAACACTCAGTAAAAAGAGTACTTATAATGGATGTGATAATGATGTCTGATCGGAACACTCAGTAAAAGAGTACTTATGGATGTGATAATGATGTCTGATCGAACACTCAGTGAAAAAGAGTACTTATGGATGTGATAATGATGTCTGGTCGGAACACTCAGTAAAAAGAGTACTTATGGATGTGATAATAATGTCTGGTCGGAACACTCAGTAAAAAGAGTACTTATGGATGTGATAATGATGTCTGATCGGAACACTCAGTAAAAAGAGTACTTATGGATGTGATAATGATGTCTGATCGGAACACTCAGTAAAAAGAGTACTTATGGATGTGATAATGATGTCTGATCGGAACACTCAGTAAAAAGAGTACTTATGGATGTGATAATGATGTCTGATCGGAACACTCAGTAAAAGAGTACTTATGGATGTGATAATGATGTCTGATCGGAACACTCAGTAAAAGAGTACTTATGGATGTGATAATGATGTCTGATCGGAACACTCAGTGAAAAGAGTACTTATGGATGTGATAATGATGTCTGATCGGAACACTCAGTAAAAAGAGTACTTATGGATGTGATAATGATGTCTAATCGGAACACTCAGTGAAAAGAGTACTTATGGATGTGATAATGATGTCTAATCGGAACACTCAGTAAAAAGAGTACTTATGGATGTGATAATGATGTCTGATCGGAACACTCAGTAAAAAGAGTACTTATGGATGTGATAATGATGTCTGATCGGAACACTCAGTAAAAAGAGTACTTATGGATGTGATAATGATGTCTGATCGGAACACTCATTAAATAGAGTACTTATGGATGTGATAATGATGTCTAATCGGAACACTCAGTAAAAAGAGTACTTATGGATGTGATAATCATGTCTGGTCGGAACACTCAGTAAAAAGAGTACTTATGGATGTGATAATAATGTCTGGTCGGAACACTCAGTAAAAAGAGTACTTATGGATGTGATAATGATGTCTAATCGGAACACTCAGTGAAAAGAGTACTTATGGATGTGATAATGATGTCTGATCGAACACTCAGTGAAAAGAGTACTTATGGATGTGATAATGATGTCTGATCGAACACTCAGTGAAAAGAGTACTTATGGATGTGATAATGATGTCTGATCGGAACACTCAGTAAATAGAGTACTTATGGATGTGATAATGATGTCTGATCGGAACACTCAGTAAAAAGAGTACTTATGGATGTGATAATGATGTCTGATCGGAACACTCAGTAAAAAGAGTACTTATGGATGTGATAATGATGTCTGATCGGAACACTCAGTAAATAGAGTACTTATGGATGTGATAATGATGTCTGATCGGAACACTCAGTAAAAAGAGTACTTATGGATGTGATAATAATGTCTGGTCGGAACACTCAGTGAAAAGAGTACTTATGGATGTGATAATGATGTCTGATCGGAACACTCAGTAAAAAGAGTACTTATGGATGTGATAATGATGTCTGATCGGAACACTCAGTAAAAAGAGTACTTATGGATGTGATAATGATGTCTGGTCGGAACACTCAGTGAAAAGAGTACTTATGGATGTGATAATGATGTCTGATCGGAACACTCAGTAAAAAGAGTACTTATGGATGTGATAATGATGTCTGGTCGGAACACTCATTAAAAAGAGTACTTATGGATGTGATAATGATGTCTAATCGGAACACTCAGTAAAAAGAGTACTTATGGATGTGATAATCATGTCTGGTCGGAACACTCAGTAAAAAGAGTACTTATGGATGTGATAATAATGTCTGGTCGGAACACTCAGTAAAAAGAGTACTTATGGATGTGATAATGATGTCTAATCGGAACACTCAGTGAAAAGAGTACTTATGGATGTGATAATGATGTCTAATCGGAACACTCAGTAAAAAGAGTACTTATGGATGTGATAATGATGTCTGGTGGAACACTCAGTAAAAAGAGTACTTATGGATGTGATAATGATGTCTAATCGGAACACTCAGTAAAAAGAGTACTTATGGAATTGATAATAATGTCTGGTCGGAACACTCAGTGAAAAGAGTACTTTTGGAATTGATAATAATGTCTGGTCGGAACACTCAGTGAAAAGAGTACTTATGGATGTGATAATGATGTCTGATCGGAACACTCAGTAAAAAGAGTACTTGTGGAATTGATAATGATGTCTGATCGGAACACTCAGTAAAAAGAGTACTTATGGATGTGATAATAATGTCTGATCGGAACACTCAGTAAAAAGAGTACTTATGGATGTGATAATAATGTCTGGTCGGAACACTCAGTAAAAAGAGTACTTATGGATGTGATAATGATGTCTGATCGGAACACTCAGTAAAAAGAGTACTTATGGATGTGATAATGATGTCTGGTCGGAACACTCAGTAAAAAGAGTACTTATGGATGTGATAATGATGTCTGGTCGGAACACTCAGTAAAAAGAGTACTTATGGATGTGATAATGATGTCTGGTCGGAACACTCATTAAAAAGAGTACTTATGGATGTGATAATGATGTCTGATCGAACACTCAGTAAAAAGAGTACTTATGGATGTGATAATGATGTCTGATCGGAACACTCAGTAAATAGAGTACTTATGGATGTGATAATGATGTCTGATCGGAACACTCAGTAAAAAGAGTACTTATGGAATTGATAATGATGTCTGATCGGAACACTCAGTAAATAGAGTACTTATGGAATTGATAATGATGGCTGATCGGAACACTCAGTAAAAGAGTACTTATGGACGTGATAATGATGTCTGGTCGGAACACTCAGTAAAAAGAGTACTTATGGATGTGATAATGATGTCTGATCGGAACACTCAGTGAAAAGAGTACTTATGGACGTGATAATGATGTCTGATCAGAACACAGTACTTATGGATGTGATAATAATGTCTGGTCGGAACACTCAGTAAAAAGAGTACTTATGGATGTGATAATGATGTCTGATCGGAACACTCAGTAAAAAGAGTACTTATGGAATTGATAATAATGTCTGGTCGGAACACTCAGTGAAAAGAGTACTTATGGAATTGATAATAATGTCTGGTCGGAACACTCAGTAAAAGAGTACTTATGGATGTGATAATAATGTCTGGTCGGAACACTCAGTAAAAAGAGTACTTATGGATGTGATAATGATGTCTGGTCGGAACACTCAGTAAAAAGAGTACTTATGGATGTGATAATGATGTATGGTCGGAACACTCAGTGAAAAGAGTACTTATGGATGTGATAATGATGTCTGGTCGGAACACTCAGTAAAAAGAGTACTTATGGATGTGATAATAATGTCTGATCGGAACACTCAGTAAATAGAGTACTTATGGATGTGATAATGATGTCTGATCAGAACACTCAGTAAAAAGAGTACTTATGGATGTGATAATGATGTCTGGTCGGAACACTCAGTAAATAGAGTACTTGTGGAATTGATAATGATGTCTGATCGGAACACTCAGTAAAAAGAGTACTTATGGATGTGATAATAATGTCTGGTCGGAACACTCAGTGAAAAGAGTACTTATGGATGTGATAATGATGTCTGATCGGAACACTCAGTAAAAAGAGTACTTGTGGAATTGATAATGATGTCTGATCGGAACACTCAGTAAAAAGAGTACTTATGGATGTGATAATAATGTCTGATCGAACACTCAGTAAAAAGAGTACTTATGGATGTGATAATGATGTCTGATCGGAACACTCAGTAAATAGAGTACTTATGGAATTGATAATGATGTCTGATCGAACACTTAGTAAATAGAGTACTTATGGAATTGATAATGATGTCTGATCGGAACACTAAGTAAAAAGAGTACTTATGGAATTGATAATGATGTCTGATCGGAACACTCAGTAAATAGAGTACTTATGGAATTGATAATGATGTCTGATCGGAACACTCAGTAAATAGAGTACTTATGGAATTGATAATGATGTCTGATCGGAACACTCAGTAAATAGAGTACTTATGGAATTGATAATGATGTCTGGTCGGAACACTCAGTAAAAAGAGTACTTATGGAATTGATAATGATGTCTGATCGGAACACTCAGTGAAAAGAGTACTTATGGATGTGATAATGATGTCTGATTGGAACATAGTACTTATGGATGTGATAATGATGTCTGATCGGAACACAGTACTTATGGATGTGATAATGATGTCTGGTCGGAACACTCAGTAAAAAGAGTACTTATGGATGTGATAATAATGTCTGGTCGGAACACTCAGTAAATAGAGTACTTATGGAATTGATAATGATGTCTGATCGGAACACAGTACTTATGGATGTGATAATGATGTCTGATCGGAACACAGTACTTATGGATGTGATAATAATGTCTGGTCGGAACACTCAGTAAATAGAGTACTTATGGATGTGATAATAATGTCTGGTCGGAACACTCAGTAAAAAGAGTACTTATGGATGTGATAATGATGTCTGATCGGAACACTCAGTAAAAAAAGTACTTATGGAATTGATAATAATGTCTGGTCGGAACACTCAGTGAAAAGAGTACTTATGGAATTGATAATAATGTCTGGTCGGAACACTCAGTAAAAGAGTACTTATGGATGTGATAATAATGTCTGGTCGGAACACTCAGTAAAAAGAGTACTTATGGATGTGATAATGATGTCTGATCGGAACACTCAGTAAAAAGAGTACTTATGGAATTGATAATAATGTCTGGTCGGAACACTCAGTAAAAAGAGTACTTACGGATGTGATAATAATGTCTGGTCGGAACACTCAGTAAAAAGAGTACTTATGGATGTGATAATAATATCTGGTCGGAACACTCAGTAAAAAGAGTACTTATGGAATTGATAATAATGTCTGGTTGGAACACTCAGTGAAAAGAGTACTTATGGAATTGATAATGATGTCTGATCGGAACACTCAGTAAAAAGAGTACTTATGGATGTGATAATGATGTCTGGTCGGAACACTCAGTAAAAAGAGTACTTATGGATGTGATAATGATGTCTGGTCGGAACACTCAGTAAAAAGAGTACTTATGGATGTGATAATGATGTCTGGTCGGAACACTCATTAAAAAGAGTACTTATGGATGTGATAATGATGTCTGGTCGGAACACTCAGTAAAAAGAGTACTTATGGATGTGATAATGATGTCTGATCGGAACACTCATTAAATAGAGTACTTATGGATGTGATAATGATGTCTAATCGGAACACTCAGTAAAAAGAGTACTTATGGAATTGATAATGATGTCTGATCGAACACTCAGTAAATAGAGTACTTATGGAATTGATAATGATGTCTGATCGGAACACTCAGTAAAAAGAGTACTTATGGACGTGATAATGATGTCTGGTCGGAACACTCAGTAAAAAGAGTACTTATGGATGTGATAATGATGTCTGATCGGAACACTCAGTGAAAAGAGTACTTATGGACGTGATAATGATGTCTGATCAGAACACAGTACTTATGGATGTGATAATAATGTCTGGTCGGAACACTCAGTAAAAAAGAGTACTTATGGATGTGATAATGATGTCTGATCGGAACACTCAGTAAAAAGAGTACTTATGGAATTGATAATAATGTCTGGTCGGAACACTCAGTGAAAAGAGTACTTATGGAATTGATAATAATGTCTAATCGGAACACTCAGTAAAAAGAGTACTTATGGATGTGATAATCATGTCTGGTCGGAACACTCAGTAAAAAGAGTACTTATGGATGTGATAATAATGTCTGGTCGGAACACTCAGTAAAAAGAGTACTTATGGATGTGATAATGATGTCTAATCGGAACACTCAGTGAAAAGAGTACTTATGGATGTGATAATGATGTCTAATCGGAACACTCAGTAAAAAGAGTACTTATGGATGTGATAATGATGTCTAATCGGAACACTCAGTAAAAAGAGTACTTATGGATGTGATAATGATGTCTAATCGGAACACTCAGTAAAAAGAGTACTTATGGATGTGATAATGATGTCTGATCGGAAGGTCCTTCTGTAAAAGTTGGTAGAGCATGGCGCTTGTAACGCCAGGGTAGTGGGTTCGATCCCGGGACCACCCATACGTAGAATGTATGCACACATGACTGTAAGTCGCTTTGGATAAAAGCGTCTGCTAAATGGCATATATTATTATTATTATTATTAAAAGAGTACTTATGGAATTGATAATGATGTCTGATCGAACACTCAGTAAATAGAGTACTTATGGAATTGATAATGATGTCTGATCGGAACACTCAGTAAAAAGAGTACTTATGGATGTGATAATGATGTCTGATCGGAACACTCAGTAAATAGAGTACTTATGGAATTGATAATGATGTCTGATCGGAACACTTAGTAAATAGAGTACTTATGGAATTGATAATGATGTCTGATCGGAACACTCAGTAAAAAGAGTACTTATGGAATTGATAATGATGTCTGATCGGAACACTCAGTAAATAGAGTACTTATGGAATTGATAATGATGTCTGATCGGAACACTCAGTAAATAGAGTACTTATGGAATTGATAATGATGTCTGATCGGAACACTCAGTAAATAGAGTACTCATGGAATTGATAATGATGTCTGGTCGGAACACTCAGTAAAAAGAGTACTTATGGATGTGATAATAATGTCTGGTCGGAACACTCAGTAAATAGAGTACTTATGGAATTGATAATGATGTCTGATCGGAACACTCAGTGAAAAGAGTACTTATGGATGTGATAATGATGTCTGATCGGAACACAGTACTTATGGATGTGATAATGATGTCTGATCGGAACACAGTACTTATGGATGTGATAATGATGTCTGATCGGAACACAGTACTTATGGATGTGATAATGATGTCTGATCGGAACACAGTACTTATGGATGTGATAATGATGTCTGATCGGAACACAGTACTTATGGATGTGATAATGATGTCTGATCGGAACACAGTACTTATGGATGTGATAATGATGTCTGATCGGAACACAGTACTTATGGATGTGACGGGGGGAGACGACAAAGTTCTCAGAATCTCCAAACGGCGCAGTTCTGACTCCCTCTGACTCGCCTAGCAAAATTAAATAGTCTTCACCTGATGAAGAAGACGTGACTGACTCCCTCTGACCCGCCTAGCAAAATTAAATAGTCTTTACCTGATGAAGAAAGACCTGACTGACTCTAGTCTTCACCTGATGAAGAACACCTGACTGACTCTAGTCTTCACCTGATGAAGAAGACCTGACTGACTCTAGTCTTCACCTGATGAAGAAAGACCTGACTGACTCCCTCTGACCCGCCTAGCAAAATTAAATAGTCTTTACCTGATGAAGAAGACGTGACTGACTCCCTCTGACTCGCCTAGCAAAGTTAAATAGTCTTCACCTGATGAAGAAGACCTGACTGACTCTAGTCTTCACCTGATGAAGAACACCTGACTGACTCTAGTCTTCACCTGATGAAGAAACCTGACTGACTCTAGTCTTCACCTGATAAAGAAGACCTGCCAGGACTCTAGTCTTCACCTGATGAAGAAGACCTGCCGGACTCCAGTCTCCACCTGATGAAGAAGACCTGACGGATTCCAGTCTCCACCTGATGAAGAAGACCTGACTCACTCTAGTCTTCACCTGATGAAGAAGACCTGACTGACTCTAGTCTTCACCTGATGAAGAAGACCTGACTGACTCTAGTCTTCACCTGATGAAGAAGACCTGACTGACTCTAATCTTCACCTGATGAAGAAGACCTGAGTGGTGGAAATAGTGTCAAATAAATCTATGTAATAGGACTTAATAAATACATATCCAGCACCTGCTCAGAGACAATTGATGTGTGTCGGGCATGGCTCTCTAACCCTGTTCCTGGAGAGCTGACCCCTGTAGGTTTTCACTCCAACCCTGTTCCTGGAGAGCTGACCTCCTGTGGGTTTTCACTCCAACCATGTTCCTGGAGAGCTGACCTCCTGTAGGTTTCACTCCAACCCTGTTCCTGGAGAGCTGACCTCCTGTAGGTTTTCACTCCAACCCTGTTCCTGGAGAGATACCCTCCTGTAGGTTTTCACTCCACCCCTGTTCCTGGAGAGCTGACCTCCTGTAGGTTTTCACTCTAGCCCTGTTCCTGGAGAGCTGACCTCCTGTAGGTATTCACTCTAACCCTGTTCCTGGAGAGCTGACCTCCTGTAGGTTTCACTCCAACCCTGTTCCTGGAGAGCTACCCTCCTGTAGGTTTTAACTCCAACCCTGTTCCTGGAGAGCTGACCTCCTGTAGGTTTTTCACTCCAACCCTGTTCCTGGAGAGCTGACCTCCTGTAGGTTTTCACTCTAACCCTGTTCCTGGAGATCTGACCTCCTGTAGGTTTTGACTCTAACCCTGTTCCTGGAGAGCTGACCTCCTGTTAGGTTTTCACTCCAACCCTGTTCCTGGAGATACCCTCCTGTAGGTTTTCACTCCAACCCTGTTCCTGAGAGATACCCTCCTGTAGGTTTTAACTCCAACCCTGTTCCTGGAGAGATACCCTCCTGTAGGGTTTCACTCCAACCCTGTTCCTGGAGAGATACCCTCCTGTAGGTTTTCACTCCAACCCTGTTCCTGGAGAGCTGACCTCCTGTGGGTTTCACTCCAACCATGTTCCTGGAGGCTACCCTCCTGTAGGTATTCACTCTAACCCTGTTCCTGGAGAGCTGACCTCCTGTAGGTTTCACTCCAACCCTGTTCCTGGAGAGCTACCCTCCTGTAGGTTTTAACTCCAACCCCGTTCCTGGAGAGCTGACCTCCTGTAGGTTTTCACTCCAACCCTGTTCCTGGAGAGCTGACCTCCTGTAGGTTTTCACTCTAACCCTGTTCCTGGAGATCTGACCTCCTGTAGGTTTTCACTCTAACCCTGTTCCTGGAGAGCTGACCTCCTGTAGGTTTTCACTCCAACCCCAAACCCAGTTCTAACTAATCAGATCCAGCATATCATCCAGCTAATTACTAGAATCAAGTGCACTACATTAGGGTTGGAGTAAAACTCTGCAGGAGGGTTTCTCTCCAGGAACAGGGTTGGAGTTAAAACCTACAGGAGGGTCTCTCTCCAGGAACAGGGTTGAGTTAAAACCTACATGAGGGTCTCTCTCCAATAACAGGGTTGGAGTAAAACCCCAGGAGGGTTTCTCTCCAGGAACAGGGTTGGAGTAAAACCTACAGGAGGGTCTCTCTCCAAGAACTGGTTGGAGTTAAACCTGGAGGGTCTCTCTCCAAGAACTGGGTTGGAGTTAAAACCTACAGGAGGGTCTCTCTCCAGAACTGGGTTGGAGTAAAACCTACAGGAGGGTCTCTCTCCAAGAACTGGGTTGGAGTAAAACCTACAGGAGGGTCTCTCTCCAAGAACTGGGTTGAAGTTAAAACCTACAGGAGGGTCTCTCCAGGAACGGGTTGGAGTAAAACTCTACAGGAGGGTCTCTCTCCAGGAACACAGGGTTGGAGTTAAAACCTACAGGAGGGTTTCTCTCCAAGAACTGGGTTGGAGTTAAAACCTACAGGAGGGTCTCTCTCCAAGAACTGGGTTGGAGTAAAACCTACAGGAGGGTCTCTCTCCAAGAACTGGGTTGGAGTAAAACCTACAGGAGGGTCTCTCTCCAAGAACTGGGTTGAAGTTAAAACCTACAGGAGGGTCTCTCTCCAGGAACGTGGTTGGAGTAAAACTCTACAGGAGGGTCTCTCTCCAGGAACAGGGTTGGAGTTAAAACCTACAGGAGGGTTTCTCTCCAGGAACAGGGATGGAGTTAAAACCTACAGGAGGGTTTCTCTCCAGGAACAGGGTTGGAGTTAAAGCCCGTAAAACAGTATCTCTCCAGGAACAGGGTGGAGTTAAAACCTACAGGAGGGTTTCTCTCCAGGAACAGGGATGGAGTTAAAACCTACAGGAGGGTTTCTCTCCAGGAACAGGGATGGAGTTAAAACCTACAGGAGGGTTTCTCTCCAGGAACAGGGGTTGGTGATCCCTGGTGTAGTGTATTTTATGATATTTTCCTATTGACTGTCTCCATGCGTACGTTCTACTTTCCAGTCACATACAGTATATGTCTTTCCGCCCTCGAGACCCTTCCTACTGTAACTCTCACTTGACTGTCTCCGTGGTATGTTCTGTAGGTACGACCATCCCCCAGCTCCTGAACAGCACCTCCAACAACATCTACCTGACCTTCCAGTCCGACATCAGTGTGTCTGCAGCAGGCTTTCACCTGGAGTATACAGGTATGAAGAGATACACCTAGCTATAGGCTGGTCCTAGATCAGGTGTAATCTGGAGTATACTGGTATGAAGAGAGACACACCCAGCTATAGGCTGGTCCTAGATCAGGTGTAATCTGAAGTATACTGGTATGAAGAGAGACACACCCAGCTATAGGCTGGTCCTAGATCAGGTGTAATCTGGAGTATACTGGTATGAAGAGACACACCCAGCCATAGGCTGGTTCCGAGATCTGTATGTGCTTTAGCCAAGTCCTCTGACTTTCAGTGTCTTCTATTTTGTATCCTTATTTTACCAGGTAAATTGACTGAGAACACATTTTCGCTTTACCGCAATGACCTGGGGAAAAGATCAAGGGGAGATGAATGAGCCAATTGTAAACTGGGGATGATTAGGTGACCGTGATGGTATGAGGGTCAGATTGTGAATTTATCCAGGACACCGGGGTCAACAACCCTACTCTGACGATAAGTTACCCTGGGATTTTTAGTGACCACAGAGAGTCAGGACACTCGTTTAACATCCCATCTGAAAGGACGACACCCTACAGGGCAATGTCCCCAATCACTGTCCTGGGGCATTGGGATTATATACACTATACAGTGCCTTGCAAAAGTATTCATCCCCCTTGGCGTTTGTCCTGTTTTGTTGCATTACAACCTTTAATTGAAATGGACTTTTTATTTGGATTTAATGTAATGGACAAACACAAAATTGTTTCAATTGGTGAAGTGAAATGTAAAAAAATATGTTTAAAAAATAAATAATAATAATAAAATGTAAAAGTGGATATGTATTCACCCCCTTCGCCATGAAGCCCTTAAATACGATCTGGTGCAACCAATTACCTTCAGAAGTCACATCATTAGTTTAATAAAGTCCACCTGTGTGCAATCTAAGTGTCACATGACAGTAAATATACATCCTGTTCCGAAAGGCCCCAGAGTCTGTAACGCCACTAATCTTAATTTATTTATTTTTTCCCTTTATTTAACTTGGCAAGTCAGTTAAGAACACATTTTTATTTTCAATGACGGCCTGGGAACAGTGGGTTAACTGGTCTAGGAACAGTGGGTTAACTGGTCTAGGAACAGTGGGTTAACTGCCTGTTCAGGGGCAGAACGACAGATTTGTACCTTGTCAGCTCGGGGATTTCAAATTGCAACCTTCCGGTTACTAGTCCAACGCTCTAACCACTAGGTTACCCTGCCGCACCATTAAATCCACTAAGCAAGGGGCACCACCAAGCAAGCGGAACCATGAAGACCAAGGAGTTCAAGGGCAAAGATGTGGAGAAGTACAGATCAGGGTTGGGTTATTAAAAAATATCAGAAACTTTGAACATCCTACGGAACACCATTAAATCCATTATTAAAAAATGGAAAGAATATGGCACTACAACAAACCTGCCAAGAGAGGGCCGCCCACCAAAACTCACGGACCAGGCAAGGAGGGCATTAAATCAGAGAGGCAACAAAGAGACCAAAGATAACCCTGATGGAGCTGCAGATCTCCACAGCAGAGGTTGGAGTATCTGTCCATAGGACCACTTTAAGCCGTACACTCCACAGAGCTGGACTTTACAGAAGAGTGGCCAGAAAAAAGCCATTGCTTAAAGAAAGAAATAAGCAAACGCATTTGATGTTCACCAAAAGGCATGTGGGAGACTCCCCAAACATATTGAAGAAGGTACACTGGTCAGATGAGACTAAAATTGAGCCTTTTGGCTATCAAGGAAAATGCTATTTCTGGCGCAAACCCAACACCTCTCATCACCCCGAGAACCCCATCCCCACAGTGATGTGGGAGCCCAGACCTCAATCCAATTGAGAATCTGTGGTATGACTTAAAGATTGCTGTACACCAGCGGAACCCATCCAACTTGAAGGAGCTGGAGCAGTTTTGTCTTCAAGAATGGGCAAAAATCACAGTGGATTGATGTGCCAAACATATAGAGACATACTCCAAGATACTTGCAGCTGTAATTGCTGCACAAGTTGGCTCTACAAAGTATTGACTCTGTGGGGGGGTTTCAGTTTTTCTTTCTTGTTTGTTTCACAATAAAATATATAGTTTGCATCTTCAAAGTGTTAGGCCTGTTGCGTGAATCAAATTATACGAACCCCCAAAAAATATATTTGAATTCCAGGTTGTAAGGCAACAAAATTAGGAAAAATGCCAAGGGGGGTGAAAACTGTCTGAGTGGGAACTGTAACACTCTGACCACCGGTCTCCCACTAACACCAGCCACTGTCCTCAACATCTGTCTCTCTGTCTCCCACTAACACCAGCCACTGTCCTCAACATCTGTCTGTCTCCCACTAACACCAGCCACTGTCCTCAACATCTGTCTCTCTGTCTCCCATTAACACCAGCCACTGTCCTCAACATCTGTCTCTCTGTCTCCCACTAACACCAGCCACTGTCCTCAACATCTGTCTGTCTGTCTCTCTGTCTCCCACTAACACCAGCCACTGTCCTCAACATCTGTCTCTCTGTCTCCCACTAACACCAGCCACTGTCCTCAACATCTGTCTCTCTGTCTCCCACTAACACCAGCCACTGTCCTCAACATCTGTCTGTCTGTCTCTCTGTCTCCCATTAACACCAGCCACTGTCCTCAACATCTGTCTCTCTGTCTCTCTGTCTCCCACTAACACCAGCCACTGTCCTCAACATCTGTCTCTCTGTCTCTCTGTCTCCCACTAACACCAGCCACTGTCCTCAACATCTGTCTCTCTGTCTCCCACTAACACCAGCCACTGTCCTCAACATCTGTCTCTCTGTCTCCCATTAACACCAGCCACTGTCCTCAACATCTGTCTCTCTGTCTCCCATTAACACCAGCCACTGTCCTCAACATCTGTCTGTCTGTCTCCCATTAACACCAGCCACTGTCCTCAACATCTGTCTCTCTGTCTCCCATTAACACCAGCCACTGTCCTCAACATCTGTCTGTCTGTCTCCCATTAACACCAGCCACTGTCCTCAACATCTGTCTCTCTGTCTCCCATTAACACCAGTCACTGTCCTCAACATCTGTCTCTCTGTCTCCCATTAACACCAGCCACTGTCCTCAACATCTGTCTCTCTGTCTCCCATTAACACCAGCCACTGTCTCCCACAACATCTCACCACATCTCACCACAGCCCCAATCGGCCCGTCTCAGTCTCTCAGCACCTCTAAACCTGTATACCACTCCCCCACTGTCTACCACCTGTAGAGATCAGCATATATTATAACGCTCTCAGCAAGTCTACTCCACGCTCTCCTCAGCCTCTGTCCTGTCTGTCTCTCAGTGGGTTGTTCTATCACTAACCCTGTCTGTCTCTCAGTGGGTTGTTCTATCACTAACCCTGTCTGTCTCTCAGTGGGTTGTTATATCACTAACCCTGTATGTCTCTCAGTGGGTTGTTCTATCACTAACGCTGTCTGTCTCTCAGTGGGTTGTTCTATCACTAACGCTGTCTGTCTCTCAGTGGGTTGTTCTATCACTAACCCTGTCTGTCTCTCAGTGGGTTGTTCTATCACTAACCCTGTCTGTCTCTCAGTGGGTTGTTCTATCACTAACCCTGTCTGTCTCTCAGTGGGTTGTTCTATCACTAACCCTGTCTGTCTCTCAGTGGGTTGTTCTATCACTAACAATCACTCTCTTCACCCCTCTCCCACATCAATCTCTTCAGCGAATCAGTCTCCTCAGCCCTCTCCCACATCAATCTCTTCACCCTCTCACCCCATACTTAAAGCAGCATGTTACCACTCTCCCCCACATGCCCAACACTCTCCACACCAAGACTACCAGGAGTAGGAATATCCATATATAACAGCCTGCTGAGATGATGGATGGCATTGTGTTCTGAACACCTTCTGAACTCTTTATTTCTGTTCACCACTCATAGTCTCTCACCACTATGTGTACCACACACAGACTCCATCTCCACTCCACTCATCCTTCTACTCAGTATTCCTATATGGTGTTATAACTACCTATCATCTCTCAGTCGGTGGTCCTTCTGTGGCTCAGTTGGTAGAGCATGGCGCTTGTAACGCCAGGGTAGTGGGTTCCATTCCCGGGACCACCCATACGTAGAATGTATGCACACATGACTGTAAGTCGCTTTGGATAAAAGCGTCAGCTAAATGGCATATATTATTATTATTATAGTATTCCTATAAGGAGTGTTATAACTACCTATCATCTCTCAGTATTCCTATAAGGAGTGTTATAACTACCTATCATCTCTCAGTATCCCTATAAGGAGTGTTATAATGACCTATCATCTCTCAGTATCCCTATAAGGAGTGTTATAACTACCTATCATCTCTCAGTATCCCTATAAGGAGTGTTATAACGACCTATCATCTCTCAGTATCCCTATAAGGAGTGTTATAACGACCTATCATCTCTCAGTATCCCTATAAGGAGTTAACTACCGGTTCCTTACTGTATTCTACTGTTTTGAATGGTTTGTGTTTTGTTTCTATGTTACATTTTGTTGTACAGGGTTAGTGAATGTTCCTGTACTGATCTTGATTTGCAGACAAGTGATTGCTATTTCCACGGTGTGTTTTGACTCTGTCCTAAGCACTAGGTTTGGATTCATGCCCAGAACCTCAGCCTCCTCAACGGTGTCAATGTGGGCCAGCGCTTCACTGTGGGGACATGGTTTCCAACAGTCATCAAGGCTACTGTCTGAAGGTGAGTACACACACACATTGTGTCCAACACGCACACACACACGCACACACACGCACACACGCACACACACACACACACACACACACACACACACACACACACACACACACACACACACACACACACACACACACACACACACACACACACACACACACACACACACACACACACACTCGCTCTGTTACCTTCAGGTGGGTTTTGGTTTTGCTAGGGCGGTGCAGGGTGGGCCAGTGGTGGATGGACCAACATTTACTAGGCATCTGCCCTTTGGTGCAGAAGGTTTCCGGATTGAATCCAGCAATAGAAACTTAACTCAACTTAACTCAATGTAACCATAACTCAATGTAACTTAACTCAATGTAACTTAACTCAATGTAACTTAACTCAATGTAACTTAACTCAATGTAACTTAACTCCAACTCAATGCTAACTGGTTGTAACTCAATGTAACTTCAACTCAATGTAACATTAACTTAACTCAATGTAACTTAACTCAACTTACTCAATGTAACTCAACTTAACTTAACTCAATGTAACTTAACTCAATGTAACTTAACTCAATGTATGTAACTTAACTCCAACTTAACTCAATGTAACTTAACTCAACTGTAACTTAACTCAATGTAACTCCAATGTAACTTAACTCAACTTTACTCAATGTAACTTTACTCAATGTAACTTAACTCAATGTAACTTAACTTAACTCAATGTAACTTAACTAACTCAATGTAAACCAACTCAATGTAATACTGGTTGTGTCCAACTCCAACTCAATGTAACTTAACTCAATGTAACTTAACTCAATGTAACTTAACTCAATGTAACTTAACTCAATGTAACTTAACTTAACTCCAACTTTACTCAATGTAACTTTACTCAATGTAACTTAACTCAATGTAACTTAACTTAACTCAATGTAACTTAACTCAATGTAACTTAACTCAATGTACACTTAACTCAATGTAACTTAACTCAATGTAACTTAACTCAATGTAAACTCAACTCAATGTAACTTAACTTAACTCAACTTTACTCAATGTAACTTTACTCAATGTAACTTAACTCAATGTAACTTAACTGGTGTCCATGGGCTCTCAATGTAACTTAACTCAATGTAACTTAACTCAATGTAACTTAACTCAATGTAACTTAACTCAATGTAACACAACTCAATGTAACTTAACTTAACTCACATGTAACTTGTGTAACTCAATGTAACTGGTTAACTCAACTTTACTCAATGTAACTTAACTTAACTTAACTCAATGTAACTTAACTCAATGTAACATTAACTCAATGTAACATCCTTAACTTAACTCAATGTAACTTAACTCAATGTAACTTAACTCCACATAACTTAACTTAACTCAACTATTACAATGTAACTTTACTCAATGTAACTTAACTCAATGTAACTTAACTTAACTCAATGTAACTTAACTCAATGTAACTTAACTCAATGTAACTACTGGTAACTTAACTCAATGTAACTTAACCAAATGTACTTAACCAGCAGACATATCCAACAACTCAATGTAACAACTTAACCAACTGGTTAATTTACTCAATGTAACATTACTGGTCAATGTAACTTAACTACATAATGTAACTTAACTTAACTCAATGTAACTTAACTCAATGTAACTTAACTCAATGTAACAACTTAACTCAATGTAACTTAACTCAATGTAACTTAACTCAATGTAACTTAACTCAATGTAACTTAACTTAACTCAACTTTACTCAATGCAATGTAATAACTCAATGTAACTTAACTTAACTCAATGTAATTAACTCAATGTAACTTAACTCAATGTAACAACTCAATGTAACTTAACTCAATGTAACTTAACTTAACTTAACTCAATGTAACCAGTCCAACTCAATGTAACATTAACTTAACTCAATGCTAACTTAACTTAACTCAATGTAACTCCACATACTGGTTGTGTCCAACTTAACTCAATGTAACTTAACTTCACTCAATGTAACTTAACTCAATGTAACTACATAACTCAATATTACATACTTTGTGTCCCCAACTTAACTATAACTCAATGTAACTTAACTCAACTTAACTGGTAACTCAGCTTAACTTAACCCAACTTAACTGTCCAACTCAACTTAATTAACTCAATGTAACCAACTCAACATACTGGTTTTAAACACTTTGAATTTTGACTTTGCGAACAACTTAGAAATTTGAACATTTTTGAAAAACATAGATGAAGGTCTAATTCTGACGTGAGAGCTTGTTGGGACCCATATTCCCATACGTAGTGCACTATTTTGAGCAGGGCTCCACAGGGCTCTAGTTCACTGTAGAGGGAGTAGGGTTCCATTTGGGACATGTCTGATGTAGAGCTGCCAGTTTAGATATGCAGACCCAGGGAATACCCTGAAGGTTGAAGTGAAACACACACGCACGCACACACACACACATTCACACACACACACACACACACACACACACACACACACACACACACACACACACACACACACACACACACACACACACACATTCACACACACACACACACAACCAGTATATAGATGCTGGACACAACCAGTATGTAAATGTTGAGAATGCTTTGTGCATGTGTGTATGTACTGGTTGTGTCCATCCACAAGTGGTACTGTGTGTGGGAGTGTTTTTGTACTGGTTGTGTGTGTGTGGTTGTGTCCAGCATGGTGTGTCCACTGGTGTGTCCATTCACATACTGTGTGTGTCAGCACATACTGTGTGTCCAACATCCACATACTGTGTGTGGGAGGTTAAACTAACTGTAACAGTTTCCTGTTCCCCCACATACTTTCAGTAGATAGTGGTTGTGATAAATGTCCTGTTCCCTCTGTCAAACACGCACACTGGTTGTGTCACACACACGGTTGTGTCAAACACACACGGTTGTGTCCAAACACATACGCATGTGTCAAACACACACTGGTTGTGTCCACACGCACACACACACCACACACAAACTGGTTGTGTCACAACATGCACACACACACTGGTTGTGTCCAGCAGACAAACACACACACAGTTATTACTGTAATTAATATTATGACCAGTTACTGTAATTAATATAATTAATATTATGACCAGTTACTGTAATTAATATAATTAACATTATGACCAGTTACTATAATTAATATGGTATGACCAGTTACTATAATTAATATTATGACAAGTTACTGTAATTAATATTATGACCAAGTACTGTAATTACTATAATTAATATTATGACCAGTTACTGTAATTAATATTATGACCAGTTACAATAATGAATGTTATGACCAGTTACTATAATTAATATAATAAATATTTTGACAAGTTATTATAATAAATATTATTAACATTATGACCAGTTACTATAAATTATATTATTAATATTATGACCAAGTACTGTAATTAATATAATTAATATTATGACCAGTTACTGTAATTAATATAATTAATACTGGTTATGACCAGTTACTGTAATTAATACATATTAATATTATGACCAGATACTGTAATTAATAATATTAATATTATGACCAGTTAC
Source organism: Oncorhynchus keta (assembly GCF_023373465.1). NCBI lineage: Eukaryota > Metazoa > Chordata > Actinopteri > Salmoniformes > Salmonidae > Oncorhynchus > Oncorhynchus keta. Next base: position 81,165 of record NW_026286634.1, on the reverse strand, counting down.
TGTAATTAATATTATGACCAGTTACTGTAATTAATATTAAGACCAGTTACTGTAATTCATATGTGTCCAAGACCAGTTACTATAATTAATATTAAGACCAGTTACTATAATTCATATTAAGACCAGTTACTATAATTAATATTATGACAAGTTACTATAATTAATATTATGACCAGTTACTATAATTAATATTATAACGAGTTACTATAATTAATATTATTAATATTATGTATGACCAGTTACTCTAATTCATATTATGACCAGTTACTGTAATTAATATAATTCATTTTTATGACCAGTTAAACACATCAGCAGAAACACAAACAACATCAAACATCCACATACTGGTTGTGTCCAACATCTACATACTGGTTGTGTCCAACATCTACATACTGGTTGTGTCCAACATCTACCTACTGGTTGTGTCCAACATCTACCTACTGGTTGTGTCCAACATCTACATACTGGTTGTGTCCAACATCTATATACTGGTTGTGTCCAACATCTACATACTGGTTGTGTCCAACATCTACATACTGGTTGTGTCCAACATCTATATACTGGTTGTGTCCAACATCTACATACTGGTTGTGTCCAACATCTACATACTGGTTGTGTCCAACATCTACCTACTGGTTGTGTCCAACATCTACATACTGGTTGTGTCCAACATCTACCTACTGGTTGTGTCCAACATCTATATACTGGTTGTGTCCAACATCTACATACTGGTTGTGTCCAACATCTATATACTGGTTGTGTCCAACATCCACATACTGGTTGTGTCCAACATCTACCTACTGGTTGTGTCCAACATCTACCTACTGGTTGTGTCCAACATCTATATACTGGTTGTGTCCAACATCCACATACTGGTTGTGTGTCCAACATCTACATACTGGTTGTGTCCAACATCCACATACTGGTTGTGTCCAACATCTACATACTGGTTGTGTCCAACATCCACATACTGGTTGTGTCCAACATCCACATACTGGTTGTGTCCAACATCCACATACTGGTTGTGTCCAACATCTATATACTGGTTGTGTCCAACATCTACATACTGGTTGTGTCCATCATCTACATACTGGTTGTGTCCAACATCTACCTACTGGTTGTGTCCAACATCTACCTACTGGTTGTGTCCAACATCTATATACTGGTTGTGTCCAACATCCACATACTGGTTGTGTCCAACATCTACATACTGGTTGTGTCCAACATCCACATACTGGTTGTGTCCAACATCTACATACTGGTTGTGTCCAACATCCACATACTGGTTGTGTCCAACATCCACATACTGGTTGTGTCCAACATCCACATACTGGTTGTGTCCAACATCTATATACTGGTTGTGTCCAACATCCACATACTGGTTGTGTCCAACAGCCACATACTGGTTGTGTCCAACATCTACATACTGGTTGTGTCCAACATCTACATACTGGTTGTGTCCAACATCTATATACTGGTTGTGTCCAACATCCACATACTGGTTGTGTCCAACATCCACATACTGGTTGTGTCCAACATCCACATACTGGTTGTGTCCAACATCCACATACTGGTTGTGTCCAACAGCCACATACTGGTTGTGTCCAACATCTACCTACTGGTTGTGTCCTACATCTACATACTGGTTGTGTCCAACATCTACCTACTGGTTGTGTCCAACATCTATATACTGGTTGTGTCCAGCATCTACATACTGGTTGTGTCCAACATCTACATACTGGTTGTGTCCAACATCTACCTACTGGTTGTGTCCAACATCTACATACTGGTTGTGTCCAACATCTACATACTGGTTGTGTCCAACATCTATATACTGGTTGTGTCCAACATCTACATACTGGTTGTGTCCAACATCTACCTGCTGGTTGTGTCCAACATCTACATACTGGTTGTGTCCAACATCTACCTACTGGTTGTGTCCAACATCTATATACTGGTTGTGTCCAACATCTATATACTGGTTGTGTCCAACATCTACATACTGGTTGTGTCCAACATCTATATACTGGTTGTGTCCAACATCTACCTACTGGTTGTGTCCAACATCTATATACTGGTTGTGTCCAGCATCTATATACTGGTTGTGTCCAACATCTACATACTGGTTGTGTCCAACATCTACATACTGGTTGTGTCCAACATCTATATACTGGTTGTGTCCAGCATCTACATACTGGTTGTGTCCATCATCTACATACTGGTTGTGTCCAACATTCACATACTGGTTGTGTCCAACATCTACATACTGGTTGTGTCCAACATCTACCTACTGGTTGTGTCCAACATCTATATACTGGTTGTGTCCAGCATCTATATACTGGTTGTGTCCAACATCTATATACTGGTTGTGTCCAACATCTACCTACTGGTTGTGTCCAACATCTACATACTGGTTGTGTCCAGCATCTACATACTGGTTGTGTCCAACATCTACATACTGGTTGTGTCCAAACAGCCACATACTGGTTGTGTCCAACATCTATATACTGGTTGTGTCCAACATCTACATACTGGTTGTGTCCAACATCTATATACTGGTTGTGTCCAACATCTGCATACTGGTTGTGTCCAACATCCACATACTGGTTGTGTCCAACATCTACATACTGGTTGTGTCCAACATCTACATACTGGTTGTGTCCAACATCTACATACTGGTTGTGTCCAACATCTACCTACTGGTTGTGTCCAACATCTACATACTGGTTGTGTCCAACATCTACATACTGGTTGTGTCTAACATCCACATACTGGTTGTGTCCAACATCTACATACTGGTTGTGTCCAACATCTATATACTGGTTGTGTCCAACATCTACATACTGGTTGTGTAAAACATCTACATACTGGTTGTGTTCAGCATCTACATACTGGTTGTGTCCAACATCTATATACTGGTTGTGTCCAACATCTACATACTGGTTGTGTCCAACATCTACATACTGGTTGTGTCCAAAATCTACATACTGGTTGTGTCCAACATCTACATACTGGTTGTGTCCAACATCTACATACTGGTTGTGTCCAACATCTACATACTGGTTGTGTCCAACATCTACATACTGGTTGTGTCCAACATCTACATACTGGTTGTGTCTAACATCCACATACTGGTTGTGTCCAACATCTACATACTGGTTGTGTCCAACATCTATATACTGGTTGTGTCCAACATCTACATACTGGTTGTGTCCAACAGCCACATACTGGTTGTGTCCAACATCTACATACTGGTTGTGTCCAACATCTACATACTGGTTGTGTCCAACATCTACATACTGGTTGTGTCTAACATCCACATACTGGTTGTGTCCAACATCTACATACTGGTTGTGTCCAACATCTACATACTGGTTGTGTCCAACATCTATATCCACATACTGGTTGTGTCCAACATCCACATACTGGTTGTGTCCAACATCTATATACTGGTTGTGTCTAACATCCACATACTGGTTGTGTCCAACATCTACATACTGGTTGTGTCCAACATCTACATACTGGTTGTGTCCAACATCTACATACTGGTTGTGTCCAACATCCACATACTGGTTGTGTCCAACATCTACATACTGGTTGTGTTCAACATCTACATACTGGTTGTGTCCAACATCCACATACTGGTTGTGTCCAACATCTACATACTGGTTGTGTCCAACATCTACATACTGGTTGTGTCCAACATCTACATACTGGTTGTGTCCAACATCTATATACTGGTTGTGTCCAACATCTACATACTGGTTGTGTCCAACATCTATATACTGGTTGTGTTCAACATCTACATACTGGTTGTGTCCAACATCTATATACTGGTTGTGTCCAATATCCACATACTGGTTGTGTCCAACATCTATATACTGGTTGTGTCAAACAGCCACATACTGGTTCTGTCCAACATCTCACATACTGGTTGTGTCCAACAGCCACATACTGGTTGTGTCCATCATCTATATACTGGTTGTGTCCAGCATCTACATACTGGTTGTGTCCAACATCTATATACTGGTTGTGTCCAACATCTATATACTGGTTGTGTCCAACATCTACATACTGGTTGTGTCCAACATCTACATACTGGTTGTGTCCAACATCTACATACTGGTTGTGTCCAACATCTACATACTGGTTGTGTCCAATATCCACATACAGGTTGTGTCCAACATCTACATACTGGTTGTGTCCAACATCTATATACTGGTTGTGTCCAGCATCTACATACTGGTTGTGTCCATCAGCCACATACTGGTTGTGTCCAACATCCACATACTGGTTGTGTCCAACATCCACATACTGGTTGTGTCCAATATCCACATACTGGTTGTGTCCAACATTCACATACTTGACCTTTTATTCTACAGTAGAGACCTTGAGGATAAAGATGAGGAAGGCACATTCCAACAAAACCATGTGCCAAAAATAATGTGAAAAAACCCTTTTTGACATTTTTCTCTCCTTTTGTTTTCATGGCCTTTGTTTGATATGAATCAGACATGTTTCTCCAATCCACATAGTTGTTTTCATGGCCTTTGTTTGATATGAATCAGCATTTTCAAAGGTTTCTGTGGTATTCTGTTATATTTGTTTGTTTCCTACAGGGCATCTAAATGGCACCCTATTCCAATATACAGAGCCATAGGGCCTGGTCTAAAGTAGTTGCACTACATAGGGAATAGGGTGACATAGTGCCTGGTCTAAAGTAGTGCCACTACATAGGGAGTAGGGTGCCATTTGGGGTGCATTTAATGTGCTATAGCCACATCCTACAGTGCTGAATAGATGTGTTTGTTTGCAGGGTAATGTATACATTTCCATTGTCTCTACTGCAGGGTAATGTATACATTTCCATTGTCTCTTTGGGGTAATGTATACATTTCCATTGTCTCTACTGGGGTAATGTATATATTTCCATTGTCTATTGCAGGGTAATGTATACATTTCCATTGTCTCTTTGCAGGGTAATGTATACATTTCCATTGTCTCGTGTCCAGGGTAATGTATGCATTTCCATTGTCTCTTGCAGGGTAATGTATACATTTCCATTGTCTCTTGCAGGGTAATGTATACATTTCCATTGTCTCGTGCAGGGTAATGTATACATTTCCATTGTCTCTTGCAGGGTAATGTATACATTTCCATTGTCTCTTGCAGGGTAATGTATACATTTCCATGGTCTCTCCAGGGTAATGTATACATTTCCATTGTCTCTTGCAGGGTAATGTATAAATTTCCATTGTCTCTTGCTGGGTAACATAATGTATATATTTCCATTGTCTCTTGCAGGGTAATGTATACATTTCCATTGTCTCTTGCAGGGTAATGTATACATTTCCATTGTCTTGTGCAGGGTAATGTATACATTTCCATTGTCTCTTGCATAGGGTAATGTATACATTTCCATTGTCTCTTGCCATTTGGGATGCATAATGTATAGCATCTCCATAGATGTGTCTTTTGCAGGGTAATGTATTTCCATTTCCATTGTCTCTTGCAGGGTAATGTAAACATTTCCATTGTCTCTTGCAGGGTAATGTATACATTTCCATTGTCTCTTGCAGGGTAATGTATACATTTCCATTGTCTCTGCAGGGTAATGTATACATTTCCATTGTCTCTTGCAGGGTAATGTATACATTTCCATTGTCTCTTGTAGGGTAATGTATACATTTCCATTGTCTCTTGCAGGGTAATGTATACATTTCCATTGTCTCATGCAGGGTAATGTATACATTTCCATTGTCTCTTGCAGGGTAATGTATATATTAATATTGTCTCTTGCAGGGTAATGTATACATTTCCATTGTCTCTTGCAGGGTAATGTATACATTAATATTGTCTCTTGTAGGGTAATGTATACATTAATATTGTCTCTTGCAGGGTAATGTATACATTAATATTGTCTCTTGCAGGGTAATGTATACATTAATATTTTCTCGTGCAGGGTAATGTATACAGTTGAAGTCGGAGGTTTACATACACTTAGGTCGGAGTCATTAAAACTAATTTTTCAACCACTCCACAAATTTCGTTTAGGTCGGTTAGGACATCTACTTTGTGCAAGACACAAGTTATTTTTCCAACAATTGTTTACAGACAGATTATTTCACTTATAATTCACTGTAATCACAATTCCAGTGGGTCAGAAGTTGACATACACTAAGTTGACTAAGTTGTCTTTAAACAGCTCGGAAAATTCCAGAAAATTATGTCTGGGCTTTAGAAGTTTCTGATAGGCTAATTTACATAATTTGAGTCAATTGGAGGTGTACCTGTGGATGTATTTCAAAGCCTACCTTCAAACTCAGTGCCTCTTTGCTTGACATCATTGGAAAATCTAAAGAAATCATCCAAGACCTCCAAACATTGTTGACCTCCACACGTCTGATTCATCATTGGGAGCAATTTCCAAACGCCTGAAGGTTCCACGTTCATCTGTACAAACAATGGTACGCAAGTATAAACACCATGGGACCACGCAGCCGTCATACCGCTCAGGAAGGAGACACATTCTGTCTCCTAGAGATGAACGTACTTTGGTGCGAAAAGTGCAATTCAATCACAGAACAACAGCAAAGGACCTTGTGAATATGCTGGAGGAAACATGTACAAAAGTATCTATATCCACAGTAAAACGAGTCCTGTATCGACATAACCTAAAAGGCCGCTCAGCAAGGAAGAAGCCACTGTTCCAAACCGCCATAAAAAAGCCAGACTACAGTTTGAGACTGCACATGGGGACAAAGATTGTACTTTTTGAAGAAATGTCCTCTGGTCTGATAGAACTGTTTGGTCTTAATTACCATCTTTATGTTTGGAGGAAAAGGGGAGGCTTGCAAGCCAAAGAACACCATCCCAACCGTGAAGCACGGGGGTGGCAGCATCATGTTGTGGGGTGCTTTGCTGCAGGAGGGACTGGTGCACTTCACAAAATAGATATCGTGATGAGGAAGGAAAATGATGTGGATATATTGAAGCAACATCTCAAGACATCAGTCAGGAAGTTAAAGCTTGGTCGCAAATGGGTCTTCCAAATGGACAATGATCCCAAGCATACAAAGTCAATGTATTGGAGTGGTCATCACAAACCCCTGACCTCAATCTTATAGAAAATTTGTGGGCAGAACTGAAAAAGTGTGTGCGAGCAAGGAGGCCTACAAACTACTTTCAGTTACACCAGCTCTGTCAGGAGGAATGAGCCAAAATTCACCAACTTATTGTGGGAAGCTTGTGGAAGGCTACCCGAAACGTTTGACCCAAGTTAAACTATTTAAGGGCAACGCTACCAAATACTAACTGAGTGTATGTAAACCTCTGACCCACTGGGAATGTGATGCTTAAATAAATAATTATCTCTACTATTATTCAAATAAAGTGGTGATCCTAACTGACCTGAAACAGGAATTTTACTCAGATTCAATGTCAGGAATTGTGAAAAACCGAGTTTAAATGTATTTGGTTAAGGTGTATGTAAACTTCCGACTTTAACTGTACATTTATATGTTATCTTGCAGGGTAATGTATACATTAATATTTTATCTTGCAGGGTAATGTATACATTAATATTTTATCTTGCAGGGTAATGTATACATTTATATTTTATCTTGCAGGGTAATGTATACATTAATATGTTATCTTGCAGGGTAATGTATACATTAATATTTTATCTTGCAGGGTAATGTATACATTCATATTTTTATCTTGCAGGGTAATGTATACATTAATATTTTATCTTGCAGGGTAATGTATACATTAATATTTTATCTTGCAGGGTAATGTATACATTTATATTTTATCTTGCAGGGTAATGTATACATTAATATTTTATCTTGCAGGGTAATGTATACATTAATATTTTATCTTGCAGGGTAATGTATACATGTATATTTTCTCGTGCAGGGTAATGTATACATTTTCTTTTCTCTTGCAGGGTAATGAATACATAACGTGTATGCCAGGGCCCGTCAGGGCGATGGAATTACCCCGTACCTCTGTGTTTAGGTAATGTCATCATTCTGTATATGTCCTCTTTATTATGGTAATGTTTACATGTTTACAGTATAGAAGTTCATAGTGTTCTGGGATGAGATTAACCATCCATATCTACCATCACACCTGTATGAACCATCGCAGACATTTCTGCTATCACTATGACTACGGTACCTCTTTACAATATCAATTCAGAGGAATGAAACATTTTACGTTTTGGATGTAACTGTATCTATATCCACGGCAACCAATCAGTCAGAATGTATCTATATCCACGGCAACCAATCAGTCAGAATGTATCTATATCCACGGCAACCAATCAGTCAGAATGTATCCATATCCACGGCAACCAATCAGCCAGAATTGATCCATATCCACGGCAACCAATCAGTCAGAATGTATCTATATCCACGGCAACCAATCAGTCAGAATGTATCCATATCCACGGCAACCAATCAGTCAGAATGTATCTATATCACGGCAACCAATCAGTCAGAAGTTATGGTAGGATGACTTCTAGGATTGGAGAGCAGTCCTCTCTGCTATACTGCTGATTGGTAGGATGACTTCTAGGATTGGAGAGCAGTCCTCTCTGCTATACTGCTGATTGGTAGGATGACTTCTAGGATTGGAGAGCAGTCCTCTCTGCTATACTGCTGATTGGTAGGATGACTTCTAGGATTGGAGAGCAGTACAAATGAAAAAATCAAATCAAATAAATGTTTATTGGTCACATACACATGTTGAGCAGAAGTTATTGCGGGTGTAGTGAAATGCTTATGCTTTTATCTCCAACAGTTCAGTAGTATCTAAAAATTCACAACAATACACACACATCGCAAAGTAGAAGAATGTCCGGAGTATATATTTATATATATATATATGCTTAAATGAAGGTTTAATAAAATACAAATTAAATAAATTAACATACAGTATATGCTATACATATATATGTGATTTGATGTATAGACATTATGGACTGTATGTGGATAGAATATATAGTATATCTGAAGAATACGTAGGAGAGAATAGTATATATATATATATATATATATATATAATATCTGAAGAATACGTAGGAGAGAATAGTATATATATATATATAGTATATCTGAAGAATACGTAGGAGAGAATAGTATATATATATATAGTATATCTGAAGAATACGTAGGAGAGAATAGTATATATATATATATATAGTATATCTGAAGAATACGTAGGAGAGAATAGTATATATATATATAGTATATCTGAAGAATACGAAGGAGAGAATAGTAGTATATATATATATATATAGTATATCTGAAGAATACGTAGGAGAGAATAGTATATATATATATAGTATATCTGAAGAATACGTAGGAGAGAATAGTAGTATATATATATATATATATATAGTATATCTGAAGAATACATAGGAGAGAATAGTATATATATATATATATATAGTATATCTGAAGAATACGTAGGAGAGAATAGTATATATATATATATATAGTATATCTGAAGAATACGTAGGAGAGAATAGTATATATATATATATAGTATATCTGAAGAATACGTAGGAGAGAATAGTATATATATATATATATAGTATATCTGAAGAATACGTAGGAGAGAATAGTATATATATATATATATAGTATATCTGAAGAATACGTAGGAGAGAATAGTATATATATAGTATATCTGAAGAATACGTAGGAGAGAATATATATATATATAGTATATCTGAAGAATACATAGGAGAGAATAGTATATATATATATATATAGTATATCTGAAGAATACGTAGGAGAGAATAGTATATACGTAGAGAATAGTATATATATCTGAAGAATACGTAGGAGAGAATATATATATATATATAGTATATCTGAAGAATACGTAGGAGAGAATAGTATATATATATATATATAGTATATCTGAAGAATACGTAGGAGAGAATAGTATATATATATATATATATAGTATATCTGAAGAATACGTAGGAGAGAATAGTATATATATATATATATAGTATATCTGAAGAATACGTAGGAGAGAATAGTATATATATATATATATATCTGAAGAATACGTATATATATATATATATATATAGTATATCTGAAGAATACGTAGGAGAGAATAGTATATATATATATATATATAGTATATCTGAAGAATACGTAGGAGAGAATAGTATATATATATATATAGTATATCTGAAGAATACGTAGGAGAGAATAGTATATATATATATATATAGTATATCTGAAGAATACGTAGGAGAGTAATATATATATATATATAGTATATCTGAAGAATACGTAGGAGAGAATAGTATATATATATAGTATATCTGAAGAATACGTAGGAGAGAATAGTATATATATATATATATAGTATATCTGAAGAATACGTAGGAGAGAATAGTATATATATATATATATAGTATATCTGAAGAATACGTAGGAGAGAATAGTATATATATATATATATAGTATATCTGAAGAATACGTAGGAGAGAATAGTATATATATATATATAGTATATCTGAAGAATACGTAGGAGAGAATAGTATATATATATATATATAGTATATCTGAAGAATACGTAGGAGAGAATAGTATATATATATATATATAGTATAAGAATACGTATATCTGAAGAATACGTAGGAGAGAATAGTATATATATATATAGTATATCTGAAGAATACGTAGGAGAGAATAGTATATATATATATATATAGTATATCTGAAGAATACGTAGGAGAGAATAGTATATATATATATATATAGTATATCTGAAGAATACGTAGGAGAGAATAGTATATATATATATATATAGTATATCTGAAGAATACGTAGGAGAGAATAGTATATATATATATAGTATATCTGAAGAATACGTAGGAGAGAATAGTATATATATATATATATATAGTATATCTGAAGAATACGTAGGAGAGAATAGTATATATATATATAGTATAAGAATACTGAAGAATAGTATATATATATATATATAGTATATCTGAAGAATACGTAGGAGAGAATAGTATATATATATATATATAGTATATCTGAAGAATACGTAGGAGAGAATAGTATATATATATATATATAGTATATCTGAAGAATACGTAGGAGAGAATAGTATATATATATATA
>NW_026286634.1:22500-67500 GCF_023373465.1 Oncorhynchus keta | reverse complement strand
CTCTCTCTCTCTCTCTCTCTCTCTCTCTCTCTCTCTCTCTCTCTCTCTCTCTCTCCCCTCTCTCTCTCTCTCTCTCTCTCTCTCCCTCTCTCTCTCTCTCTCTCTGTGTTTTTATTCTAGGCATTCACCTGCAGTTTCTAAACTTCTCTACCGAAGCGGTGCATGACTATCTGGAGGTGCTCAGTGGGAGTTTGGAGACGGGTTCTGTGATTGACAGGTTCAGTGGGTCTGTTGTGCCCGGCTCTCTGTTCAGCACCACACATGAAACCAGCTTCTTGTTCCACAGTGACTACTCCCAGAACAAACCAGGCTTCCACATCATCTACGAGGGTGAGAACATTGGAAAGGAAAGTTTAAAGTATTGGACTTTTGGATTCTCTTAAGAGCCATTCGGCTGCAAAGTCAAAATTGGCTATGTTGTCAAAAATGTATGAAAAATATATAAAGTTAGTCATTAGGGATAGCAGTGTGGTTAAAGTTAGGTATAAGGTTGAGTCAGAGTGCCAGCTCGTTACAACTCTGCAGAGATGCCTCCAGAACAACTTTCATCGCAAAAAAACCCAGTTGGAGTTTGGTACCAAGTAGCTTTAAGAAAGCTAAACCCCAGTTGAAGTTTGGTACCAAGTAGCTTTAAGAAAGCTAAACCCCCAGTAGGAGTTTGGTACCAAGTAGTTTTAAGAAAGCTAAACCCCAGTTGAAGTTTGGTACCAAGTAGATTTAAGAAAGCTAAACCCCAGTTGGAGTTTGGTACCAAGTAGCTTTTAACAGCTAAACCCCAGTTGGAGTTTGGTACCAAGTAGCTTTAAGAAAGCTAAACCCCAGTTGGAGATTGGTACCAAGTACCTTTAAGAAAGCTAAACCCCAGTTGCAGTTTTGTACCAAGTAGCTTTAAGAAAGCTAAACCCCAGTTGGAGTTTGGTACCAAGTAGCTTTAAGAAAGCTAAACCCCAGTTGGAGTTTGGTACCAAGTAGCTTTAAGAAAGCTAAACCCCAGTTGGAGATTGGTACCAAGTAGCTTTAAGAAAGCTGACCCCCAGTTGGAGTTTGGTACCAAGTAGCTTTAAGAAAGCTAAACCCCAGTTGGAGTTTGGTACCAAGTAGCTTTAAGAAAGCTAAACCCCAGTAGGAGTTTGGTACCAAGTAGCTTTAAGAAAGCTTAACCCCAGTAGGAGTTTGGTACCAAGTAGCTTTAAGAAAGCTAAACCCCAGTAGGAGATTGGTACCAAGTAGCTTTAAGAAAGCTAAACCCCAGTAGGAGTTTGGTACCAAGTAGATTTAAGAAAGCTAAACCCCAGTAGGAGTTTGGTACCAAGTAGCTTTAAGAAAGCTTAACCCCAGTTGGAGATTGGTACCAAGTAGCTTTAAGAAAGCTAAACCCCAGTTGGAGATTGGTACCAAGTAGCTTTAAGAAAGCTAAACCCCAGTTGGAGATTGGTACCAAGTAGTTTTAAGAAAGCTAAACCCCAGTAGGAGTTTGGTACCAAGTAGCTTTAAGAAAGCTAAACCCCAGTTGGAGATTGGTACCAAGTAGCTTTAAGAAAGCTAAACCCAGGTAGGAGTTTGGTACCAAGTTGAACAACAAACAATTTGACATAATCATTTGCATTCGTGAGTTTTATTGACAAATTGCCATAAAAAAGTAAGGTTATCCAAACAAAAACCTGATAGAAAATGAATTCATAAGAATGCTGTAACTATGTCCTGGGATTTACTATGGTCTACTATGTAGAATAGAATGCTGTAACTATGACCTGGGATTTACTATGGTCTACTATGTAGAATAGAATGCTGTAACTATGACCTGGGATTTACTATGGTCTACTATGTAGAATAAGAATGCTGTAACTATGACCTGGGATTTACTATGGTCTACTATGTAGAATAAGAATGCTGTAACTATGTCCTGGGATTTACTATGGTCTACTATGTAGAATAGAATGCTGTAACTATGTCCTGTGATTTACTATGGTCTACTATGTAGAATAGAATGCTGTAACTATGTCCTGGGATTTACTATGGTCTACTATGTAGAATAGAATGCTGTAACTATGTCCTGGGATTTACTATGGTCTACTATGTAGAATAAGAATGCTGTAACTATGTCCTGGGATTTACTATGGTCTACTATGTAGAATAGAATGCTGTAACTATGTCCTGGGATTTACTATGGTCTACTATGTAGAATAAGAATGCTGTAACTATGTCCTGGGATTTACTATGGTCTACTATGTAGAATAGAATGCTGTAACTATGTCCTGGGATTTACTATGGTCTACTATGTAGAATAAGAATGCTGTAACTATGACCTGGGATTTACTATGGTCTACTATGTAGAATAGAATGCTGTAACTATGACCTGGGATTTACTATGGTCTACTATGTAGAATAGAATGCTGTAACTATGTCCTGGGATTTACTATGGTCTACTATGTAGAATAAGAATGCTGTAACTATGACCTGGGATTTACTATGGTCTACTATGTAGAATAAGAATGCTGTAACTATGTCCTGGGATTTACTATGGTCTACTATGTAGAATAAGAATGCTGTAACTATGTCCTGGAATTTACTATGGTCTACTATGTAGAATAGAATGCTGTAACTATGTCCTGGGATTTACTATGGTCTACTATGTAGAATAAGAATGCTGTAACTATGTCCTGGGATTTACTATGATCTACTATGTAGAATAGAATGCTGTAACTATGTCCTGGGATTTACTATGATCTACTATGTAGAATAAGAATGCTGTAAATACAGAAATGTTTTGCTCAGTGAAAAATGAATATCCAACTAGTCAGTGAGAGCTGTGTGGAGTTTAGAGTTTGTGACTGCAACTATGTGAGTTCATTACGGTATTATAGACACTATGACCTGGGATTTACTATGGTCTACTATGTAGAAGAACCCTTACAGTATTATAGACACTATGACCTGGGATTTACTATGGTCTATGTAGAAGGACCCCTTACAGTATTATAGACACTATGACCTGGGATTTACTATGATCTACTATGTAGAAGAACCCCTTACAGTATTATAGACACTATGTCCTGGGATTTACTATGATCTTCTATGTAGAAGAACCCCTTACAGTATTATAGACACTATGACCTGGGATTTACTATGATCTTCTATGTAGAATAACCCCTTACAGTATTATAGACACTATGACCTGGGATTTACTATGATCTTCTATGTAGAATAACCCCTTACAGTATTATAGACACTATGACCTGGGATTTACTATGATCTTCTATGTAGAAGAACCTCTTACCTTCTAACGACTCTTGTGTGGCGTGTGAGCAAAACACATGCGTGTTCGTGAGAGTCTCAGCTTTCCAAAGATGGGTCATACTAGTTGGTAGCTCAAACGGATGGGACTCTACAGCCGTTTTTGTGAGAAGAACCAGATTACGGGGATCAGCCCTTGTCTCACGTCTTTACCTCAGCCTTCCCATTAATCACACAGACTAATGGTCGGTGTCTGGCAACGTTAATCTGCTGTCCTTTTCCCCCCTCGTACCATTCAAATAAAACCCCATTAACATACCCTTTGTGTTCCCTGTTGACCAATAGCCTATGAGCTCCAGCGCTGCCCTGACCCGAGGCCGTTCCGTAACGGCGTGGTGATAGGCCGAGACTTCGGGGTGGGCCTGACCATCTCGTTTGAATGCCTGCCAGGTTACACCCTGATAGGAGAGGTCTCACTCACCTGCCTGCATGGGGTCAGCAGAAACTGGAACTACCCTGTACCATGCTGTGAGGGTGAGTGGATTATCTTCATGCCTAATGTATTTAATATCTCTGAAAATTGACTTCTCTTTGGAATTATCTTATAGAGTGACATTAAATGTGTTGTGGTAGTGTATCTAGGCTGACCTGTACCCTGCTATTTATCCAGGCTGACCTGTACCCTGCTATTTATCTAGGCTGACCTGTACCCTGCTATTTATCCAGGCTGACCTGTACCCTGCTATGTATCCAGGCTGACCTGTACCCTGCTATTTATCCAGGCTGACCTGTACCCTGCTATTTATCTAGGCTGACCTGTACCCTGCTATTTATCCAGGCTGACCTGTACCCTGCTATTTATCCAGGCTGACCTGTACCCTGCTATTTATCCAGGCTGACCTGTACCCTGCTATTTATCCAGGCTGACCTGTACCCTGCTATTTATCCAGGCTGACCTGTACCCTGCTATTTATCCAGGCTGACCTGTACCCTGCTATTTATCCAGGCTGACCTGTACCCTGCTATTTATCCAGGCTGACCTGAACCCTGCTATTTATCCAGGCTGACCTGTACCCTGCTATTTATCCAGGCTGACCTGTACCCTGCTATTTATCCAGGCGGACCTGTACCCTGCTATTTATCCAGGCTGACCTGTACCCTGCTATTTATCCAGGCTGACCTGTACCCTGCTATTTATCCAGGCTGACCTGTACCCTGCTATTTATCCAGGCTGACCTGTACCCTGCTATTTATCCAGGCTGACCTGTACCCTGCTATTTATCCAGGCTGACCTGTACCCTGCTATTTATGTAGGCTGACCTGTACCCTGCTATTTATGTAGGCTGACCTGTACCCTGCTATTTATCCAGGCTGACCTGTACCCTGCTATTTATCCAGGCTGACCTGTACCCTGCTATTTATCCAGGTTGACCTGTACCCTGCTATTTATCCAGGCTGACCTGTACCCTGCTATTTATCCAGGCTGACCTGTACCCTGCTATTTATCCAGGCTGACCTGTACCCTGCTATTTATCCAGGCTGACCTGTACCCTGCTATTTATCCAGGTTGACCTGTACCCTGCTATTTATCCAGGCTGACCTTTACCCTGCTATTTATCCAGGCTGACCTGAACCCTGCTATTTATCCAGGCTGACCTGTACCCTGCTACTATTTATCCAGGCTGACCTGTACCCTGCTATTTATCCAGGTTGACCTGAACCCTGCTATTTATCCAGGCTGACCTGTACCCTGCTATTTATCCAGGCTGACCTGTACCCTGCTATTTATCCAGGCTGACCTGAACCCTGCTATTTATCCAGGCTGACCTGTACCCTGCTACTATTTATCCAGGCTGACCTGTACCCTGCTATTTATCCAGGCTGACCTGTACCCTGCTATTTATCCAGGCTGACCTGTACCCTGCTATTTATCCAGGCTGACCTGTACCCTGCTATTTATCCAGGCTGACCTGTACCCTGCTATTTATCCAGGCTGACCTGTACCCTGCTATTTATCCAGGCTGACCTTTACCCTGCTATTTATCCAGGCTGACCTGAACCCTGCTATTTATCCAGGCTGACCTGTACCCTGCTACTATTTATCCAGGTTGACCTGTACCCTGCTATTTATCCAGGCTGACCTGTACCCTGCTATTTATCCAGGCTGACCTGTACCCTGCTATTTATCCAGGCTGACCTGTACCCTGCTATTTATCCAGGCTGACCTGTACCCTGCTATTTATCCAGGCTGACCTGTACCCTGCTATTTATCCAGGCTGACCTGTACCCTGCTATTTATCCAGGCTGACCTGTACCCTGCTATTTATCTAGACTGACCTGTACCCTGCTATTTATCCAGGCTGACTTGTACCCTGCTATTTATCCAGGCTGACCTGTACCCTGCTATTTATCCAGGCTGACCTGTACCCTGCTATTTATCCAGGCTGACCTGTACCCTGCTGCTATTTATCCAGGCTGACCTTTACCCTGCTATTTATCCAGGCTGACCTGTATCCTGCTATTTATCCAGGCTGACCTGTACCCTGCTATTTATCCAGGCTGACCTGTACCCTGCTATTTATCCAGGCTGACCTGTACCCTGCTATTTATCCAGGCTGAACTGTACCCTGCTATTTATCCAGGCTGACCTGTACCCTGCTATTTATCCAGGCTGACCTGTACCCTGCTACTATTTATCCAGGTTGACCTGTACCCTGCTGCTATTTATCCAGGTTGACCTGTACCCTGCTGCTATTTATCCAGGTTGACCTGTGCCCTGCTACTATTTATCCAGATTGACCTGTGCCCTGCTACTATTTATCCAGGTTGACCTGTACCCTGCTACTATTTATCCAGGCTGACCTGTACCCTGCTATTTATCCAGGCTGACCTGTACCCTGCTATTTATCCAGGCTGACCTTTACCCTGCTATTTATCCAGGCTGACCTGTACCCTGCTATTTATCCAGGTTGACCTGTACCCTGCTGCTATTTATCCAGGTTCACCTGTGCCCTGCTACTATTTATCCAGGTTGACCTGTACCCTGCTATTTATCCAGGCTGACCTGTACCCTGCTATTTATCCAGGCTGACCTGTACCCTGCTATTTATCCAGGTTGACCTGTACCCTGCTGCTATTTATCCAGGTTGACCTGTACCCTGCTGCTATTTATCCAGGCTGACCTGTACCCTGCTATTTATCCAGGCTGACATGTACCCTGCTGCTATTTATCCAGGCTGACATGTACCCTGCTGCTATTTATCCAGGCTGACCTGTACCCTGCTATTTATCCAGGTTGACCTGTGCCCTGCTACTATTTATCCAGGTTGACCTGTGCCCTGCTACTATTTATCCAGGTTGACCTGTACCCTGCTATTATTTAATATTTCATTTTTACATTTAAGTCTTTACATTTGATCATCTTTGAAATTATATTCTATAATAATACTAATTGTGTTCACACATAGTACAATGTGCATTGAATTGGAAATGTTTTAGTTTTTTGCATATCCCAACTGTCCCCTCGGGGAGTGGGGTCACAGCCAGGGGTCACGGGGTCACGGTCAGATGTCAGAGTGTCTTTGAATATGTGTGATGTGGTGTTGTCGCTCGATGGGCCTTTATTCAATTTGTCTGTTTTACTTTTATGTTTCACATCTCTGGAAATTTAAATAGCATTAGATAATGTCTTACCTTGTCGACTCTTTTACACTATTTGGGATTATATTGTGTGGCTGTTGTTTCTCATGTACCATACTGTCTGTTGTTTACCATGTACCATACTGTCTGTTGTTTACCATGTACCATACTGTCTGTTGTTTACCATGTACCATACTGGCTGTTGTCTATCATGTACCATACTGGCTGTTGTTTCTCATTTATCATACTGTCTGTTGTTTCTCATGTACCATACTGGCTGTTGTCTATCATGTAACATACTGTCTGTTGTTTACCATGTACCATACTGGCTGTTGTTTCTCATGTACCATACTGGCTGTTGTTTCTCATGTACCATACTGTCTGTTGTTTCTCATGTACCATACTGTCTGTTGTTTCTCATGTACCATACTGGCTGGTGTTTACCATGTACCATACTGGCTGTTGTTTCTCATGTACCATACTGTCTGTTGTTTCTCATGTACCATACTGGCTGTTGTTTCTCATGTACCATACTGGCTGTTGTTTCTCATGTACCATACTGGCTGTTGTTTCTCATGTACCATACTGGCTGTTGTTTCTCATGTACCATACTGGCTGTTGTTTACCATGTACCATACTGTCTGTTGTTTCTCATGTACCATACTGTCTGTTGTTTCTCATGTACCATACTGGCTGTTGTTTCTCATGTACCATACTGGCTGTTGTTTCTCATGTACCATACTGGCTGTTATCTATCATGTACCATACTGGCTGTTGTTTACCATGTACCATACTGGCTGTTGTTTCTCATGTACCATACTGGCTGTTGTCTATCATGTACCATACTGGCTGTTGTTTACCATGTACCATACTGGCTGTGGTTTCTCATGTACCATACTGGCTGTTGTTTCTCATGTACCATACTGGCTGGTGTTTACCATGTACCATACTGGCTGTTGTTTCTCATGTACCATACTGGCTGTTGTTTCTCATGTACCATACTGGCTGTTGTCTATCATGTACCATACTGGCTGTTGTTTCTCATGTACCATACTGGCTGTTGTCTATCATGTACCATACTGGCTGTTGTTTCTCATGTACCATACTGGCTGTTGTCTATCATGTACCATACTGGCTGTTGTTTCTCATGTACCATACTGTCTGTTGTTTACCATGTACCATACTGGCTGTTGTTTACCATGTACCATACTGGCTGTTGTTTCTCATGTACCATACTGGCTGTTGTTTCTCATGTACCATACTGGCTGTTGTTTATCATGTAACAGACCAGGTAACTGACGTCAATAACAAAGACAGTGAATCACATATCCTGGGGTTTACCCCTGCAGAATACACACATCTATGAACAATAACAAAATCATGTTTGGTTATGGTTGGTTTACTTACAGTTAGCCACTAGGGTAGTGTATCAGGGGACGGCTGACGGCTTCATTCTGCTCTCTCTCTCTCTCTCTCTCTCTCTCTCTCTCTCTCTCTCTCTCTCTCTCTCTCTCTCTCTCTCCCCCTCTCTCTCTCTCTCTCTCTCGATCTCAAACCCCCTCCCTCCCTCCCACCCTCTCTCTTGATCTCAAAACCCTCCCTTTCCTCCCTACTTCTCTCCCTTTCTCCCTCTTTCTCTCGCTCTCTCCCTCCCTCCCCCTCCCTCTCTCTCTCTCTCTCTCTCTCTCTCTCTCTCTCTCTCTCTCTCTCTCTCTCTCTCTCTCTCCCTCCTTCTCTCCTTCTCTCCCTCCCTTTCTCTCTCTCTCTCTTTCTCCCTCCCTCCCTCCCTCCCTCCCTCTCTCCCTCCCTCTAGCCCAGTGTGGTGGTAATATAACGTCTCTGAACGGGACCATCTATTCTCCCGACCACCCAGCAGAGTACCCTAACTTCCAGGACTGTCTGTGGAGTGTACGGGTTCCCCCAGGGAATGGCATCTGCATCAACTTCACCGTTCTCAACACTGAACCCATCTACGACTACATCACCGTCTGGTAAGTAGTGCACTTCGTTACAGTAGTATGGTATGTGTCACAAATGGCACCCTATTCCCTATATAGTGCACTATTTTTGACCAGAGCCCTATGGCACCCTATTCCCTATATAGTACACTACTTTAGACCAGAGCCCTATAGCACCCTATTCCCTATATATAGTGCACTATTTTTGACCAGAGCCCTATGGCACCCTATTCCCTATATAGTGCACTACTTTAGACCAGGGCCCTATGGCACCCTATTCCCTATATAGTGCACTACTTTAGACCAGAGCCCTATTCCCTATATAGTACACTACTATAGACCAGAGCCCTATTCCCTATATAGTACACTACTTTAGACCAGAGCCCTATGGCAATCTATTCCCTATATAGTACACTACTTTAGACCAGAGCCCTATGGCAATCTATTCCCTATATAGTACACTACTTTAGACCAGAGCCCTATGGCACCCTATTCCCTATATAGTACACTACTTTGACCAGATCCCTATGGGTGTAGGGTGTCGATAGAGTGTAATTTGGGACGTGTTCCTGAATAGCCCATGTGTTGCTAAATAGTGTAATTTCCCCCTTATTAAAATCCTCAGTAGTGATGCGCGGGTTGACTCATAACCCGCAGTCCCGGGCGGTTAAAGCCGAGTGAGTTTAGGGTCAAGAAACGTTGTGTGGATGAGTGGGTGACGTCGTTGAATAAAGACAAAAACAATACCTTAAAAAAAAAAAACATTTTTAAATCTATAATTCTGATGCTATTTATATGAATTATTAATATAATGTATATCTATAGCCCACGTTAAGGTTTTTCTGACATTATTTTAGGATATCTGGCATTAGTGCACAAAACTAAACTTTAGGGCTTATTAAAACTTGACAGGAAACAAATGCTTAAGGGAACGGACAGAAAAAAGTTATCAGACCACGGAGGCAAAAAGGACAATGTCAGGAGTTTAATTCATGAATAGAAAAGCTGTGAAATGGAGAGTTGAAAATAAAGAGAAAAGGGAGGACCAGAACAGTGATGTTTGGGAAAGATTAGGTGACGAGGTAGAAGAGGATGATAGCAGTTGTGTCATGATGTGATGATTGTGAGGCGCTGTAGCCTTACAAATTCAACAGTCACAAGACCGGGGGACTTCAGACAGGCCTATGGAACGTCACAGGGACCTGTAGCCTACTGTTCAGATGGGTTAAATGGAAACTGGCATCTGGACACTGACTGTAGAATGTAGAATGTAGAATGTAGAATGTGGAATGTAGAATGTAGAATGTGGAATGTAGAATGTAGAATGTAGAATGTAGAATGTAGAATGTGGAATGTAGAATGTGGAATTCTCCTCCGTTGGATTCCAGAATAGAACAGTAGAGTAGTAGAATAACCTCTCACAGAGCCTTCATATTAACACCTGCAGAAGTCATTAGAATGTGGAATGTAGAATGTAGAATGTAGAATGTGGAATTCTCCTCCGTTGGATTCCAGAATAGAACAGTAGAGTAGTAGAACAACCTCTCACAGAGCCTTCATATTAACACCTGCAGAAGTCATTAGAATGTCTTGCAGTAAAGTGATACAGGCTACATTTAGACTCAGAAACAGGGAATGGAGAATTATAATTTATTTCAGCATCCTGACAGAACGTGAATCCGCAGTTAGAAACCGTCTGCTGAGGTGTGTTATCTTCAACAGCATTGTTAAAAACCTGCTCCTATTTCAACCACATAAGAGAACCAGACCGTAAAGCATTTCATACAGACAGAAGGAAACAGACCTTTAACACATGTTATACAGACCGAAGGAAACAGACCTTTAACACAAGTTATACAGACAGAAGGAAACAGACCTTAACACATTTTATACAGACAGAAGGAAACAGACCTTTAACACATGTTATACAGACAGAAGGAAACAGACCTTTAACACATGTTATACAGACAGAAGGAAACAGACCTTTAACACATGTTATACAGACAGAAGGAAACAGACCTTTAACACATGTTATACAGACAGAAGGAAACAGACCGTAAAGCATTATATACAGACCGAAGGAAACAGACCTTTAACACATGTTATACAGACAGAAGGAAACAGACCTGTAACACATGTTATACAGACAGAAGGAAACAGACCTTAACACATGTTATACAGACAGAAGGAAACAGACCTTTAACACATGTTATACAGACAGAAGGAAACAGACCTTTAACACATGTTATACAGACAGAAGGAAACAGACCTTTAACACATGTTATACAGACAGAAGGAAACAGACCTTTAACACATTTTATACAGACAGAAGGAAACAGACCTTTAACACATGTTATACAGACAGAAGGAAACAGACCTTTAACACATGTTATACAGACAGAAGGAAACAGACCTTTAACACATGTTATACAGACAGAAGGAAACAGACCTTTAACACATGTTATACAGACAGAAGGAAACAGACCTTTAACACATGTTATACAGACAGAAGGAAACAGACCTTAAAACGTTTTATACAGACAGAAGGAAACAGACCTTTAACACATGTTATACAGACAGAAGGAAACAGACCTTTAACACATGTTATACAGACAGAAGGAAACAGACCTTTAACACATGTTATACAGACAGAAGGAAACAGACCTTTAACACATGTTATACAGACAGAAGGAAACAGACCTTTAACACATGTTATACAGACAGAAGGAAACAGACCTTATACAGACCGAAGGAAACAGACCTTTAACACATGTTATACAGACAGAAGGAAACAGACCTTTAACACATGTTATACAGACAGAAGGAAACAGACCCTTAACACGTTATACAGACAGAAGGAAACAGACCTTTAACACATGTTATACAGACAGAAGGAAACAGACCTTATACAGACAGAAGGAAACAGACCGTATACAGACAGAAGGAAACAGACCTTTAACACATGTTATACAGACAGAAGGAAACAGACCTTATACAGACAGAAGGAAACAGACCGTATACAGACAGAAGGAAACAGACCTTTAACACATGTTATACAGACAGAAGGAAACAGACCTTTAACACATGTTATACAGACAGAAGGAAACAGACCCTTAACACATGTTATACAGACAGAGGGAAACAGACCTTATACAGACAGAGGGAAACAGACCTTATACAGACAGAAGGAAACAGACCGTATACAGACAGAAGGAAACAGACCTTTAACACATGTTATACAGACAGAAGGAAACAGACCTTTAACACATGTTATACAGACAGAAGGAAACAGACCTTTAACACATGTTATACAGACAGAAGGAAACAGACCTTTAACACATGTTATACAGACAGAAGGAAACAGACCTTTAACACATGTTATACAGACAGAAGGAAACAGACCTTATACAGACAGAAGGAAACAGACCTTATACAGACAGAAGGAAACAGACCTTTAACACATGTTATACAGACAGAAGGAAACAGACCGTAAAGCATTTTATACAGACCGAAGGAAACAGACCTTTAACACATGTTATACAGACAGAAGGAAACAGACCTTTAACACATGTTATACAGACAGAAGGAAACAGACCTTAAAGCATTTTATACAGACAGAGGGAAACAGACCTTTAACACATGTTATACAGACCGAAGGAAACAGACCTTTAACACATGTTATACAGACCGAAGGAAACAGACCTTTAACACATGTTATACAGACAGAAGGAAACAGACCTTTAACACATGTTATACAGACAGAAGGAAACAGACCTTTAACACATGTTATACAGACAGAAGGAAACAGACCTTTAACACATGTTATACAGACCGAAGGAAACAGACCTTTAACACATGTTATACAGACAGAAGGAAACAGACCTTTAACACATGTTATACAGACAGAAGGAAACAGACCTTTAACACATGTTATACAGACAGAAGGAAACAGACCTTTAACACATGTTATACAGACAGAAGGAAACAGACCTTTAACACATGTTATACAGACAGAAGGAAACAGACCTTAAAACATTTTATACAGACAGAAGGAAACAGACCTTTAACACATGTTATACAGACAGAAGGAAACAGACCTTTAACACATGTTATACAGACAGAAGGAAACAGACCTTTAACACATGTTATACAGACAGAAGGAAACAGACCTTAAAACGTTTTATACAGACAGAAGGAAACAGACCTTTAACACATGTTATACAGACAGAAGGAAACAGACCTTTAACACATGTTATACAGACAGAAGGAAACAGACCTTAAAGCATGTTATACAGACAGAAGGAAACAGACCTTTAACACATGTTATACAGACAGAAGGAAACAGACCTTTAACACATGTTATACAGACAGAAGGAAACAGACCTTTAAATGTTTTATACAGACAGAAGGAAACAGACCTTTAACACATGTTATACAGACAGAAGGAAATATACATAGTGTTCTTTGCTATCCTCTCCCTACAGTCATGTGTGCATACATTCTACGTATGGGTGGTCCCGGGAAATGAACCCACTACCCTGGCGTTACAAGCGCCATGCTCTACCAACTGAGCCACAGAAGGACCAGAAGGAAATATACATTGTGTTCTTTGCTATCCTCTCCCTACTGCCACACACTGAACACAGAAGGTATTTCGTGAGTAAAGGGCACGAGGTACTTTATGACAGTTATTTCCATCTGGGAAAATATACAGATACAGCTACTCTAACAACATTTAACAAAGCAGTTAACCATCAATGCCATCCGTTTTCCTGAGGTATTATAGATATAGCTACTCTAACAACATTTAACAAAGCAGTTAACCATCAATGCCATCAGTTCTCCTGAGGTATTATTGGGCTACACGTGCTTGTTTTTAAAAAGCAAAGCATTACAATATATTTTTTAGAATCATCGGCATAATGGAGGCCAGATGGAATGTAGAATGTAGAATGTAGAATGTGGAATGTAGAATGTAGAATGTGGAATGTAGAATGTGGAATGTAGAATGTGGAATGTAGAATGTAGAATGTAGAATGTGGAATTCTCCTCCGTTGGATTCCAGAACAGAACAGTAGAGTAGTAGAACAACTCAGCTGCACCGTAGGCAGTCACACCCCCACCACACAGCCCCGCTGTGAGAACCCATCCCCGGGCCTTTCTCTCTCTCTCTCTCCACTCCCATGGGGACACTTTGAGCTCTGCCTCGGGCTTACAGTCAGAACAAGGCATCTGCAAGAGGCATCTACTTTAGAAAAACACTTCTGTTGGACTCAGTAGACACGACAAAAACACTTCTGTTGGACTCAGTAGACACGCCAAAAACACTTCTGTTGGACACAATAAACATGACAAAAACACTTCTGTTGGACTCAACGAAGATGACAAATTACACTTATGTTGGACACCGTAAACATGACAAATTACACTTCTGTTGGACTCAATATAAACATGCCAAAAACACTTCTGTTGGACTCAATAGAGATGAATTGGTTTCCCTTTTCGGACGCAGTCAGTCAGGAAAACAGATGTATCTCCTCTCTCACGACGTCGGCATTAGTGCTAATGCGTTTTCTCCGTACAGCAGAGCAGACGACAGCGGCCGAAGGCTTCAGCGATAGGTTCACCCATAATGACAACCCTATTAAGGAGCAGTCCGGAGGGAAATTGCTTATCATTGAAAATCATTAGTACTGGCTGTGGCTGTTGTTGACCTTATTTAGCTGAGCTTTATGTAACATAAACTTCTCCTCAGGTTCTCTGGATACACTGGCTGGGTTGAGCCCCCCTAAATCTCTATAGTTAGTACAGCACTTAGCTAGCTAGGACCCTGGAAGACCCAGACCACTCATAGTACAGCACTTAGCTAGCTAGGACCCTGGAGGACCCAGACCACTCATACATAGTACACCACTCAGCTAGCTAGCTAGGACCCTGGAAGACCCAGACCAGTCATAGTACAGCACTCAGCTAGCTAGCTAGGACCCTGGAAGACTCAGACCAGTCATAGTACAGCACTTAGCTAGCTGGCTAGGACCCTGGAAGACCCAGACCACTCATAGTACAGCACTTAGCTAGCTAGGACCCTGGAAGACCCAGACCACTCATAGTACAGCACTTAGCTAGCTAGGACCCTGGAGGACCCAGACCACTCATAGTACACCACTCAGCTAGCTAGCTAGGACCCTGGAAGACTCAGACCAGTCATAGTACAGCACTTAGCTAGCTAGCTAGGACCCTGGAAGACCCAGACCACTCATAGTACAGCACTTAGCTAGCTAGGACCCTGGAAGACCCAGTACAGCACTTAGCTAGCTAGGACCCTGGAAGACCCAGACCAGTCATAGTACAGCACTTAGCTAGCTAGGACCCTGGAGGACCCAGACCAGTCATAGTACAGCACTTAGCTAGCTAGGACCCTGGAAGACCCAGACCAGTCATAGTACAGCACTTAGCTAGCTAGCTAGGACCCTGGAGGACCCAGACCAGTCATAGTACAGCACTTAGCTAGCTAGCTAGGACCCTGAAAGACCCAGACCACTCATAGTACAGCACTTAGCTAGCTAGGACCCTGGAAGACCCAGTACAGCACTTAGCTAGCTAGGACCCTGGAAGACCCAGACCAGTCATAGTACAGCACTTAGCTAGCTAGGACCCTGGAGGACCCAGACCAGTCATAGTACAGCACTTAGCTAGCTAGGACCCTGGAAGACCCAGACCACTCATAGTACAGCACTTAGCTAGCTAGGACCCTGGAGGACCCAGACCACTCATAGTACACCACTCAGCTAGCTAGCTAGGACCCTGGAAGACCCAGACCAGTCACAGTACAGCACTTAGCTAGCTAGCTAGGACCCTGGAAGACCCAGACCACTCATAGTACAGCACTTAGCTAGCTAGGACCCTGGAGGACCCAGACCACTCATAGTACACCACTCAGCTAGCTAGCTAGGACCCTGGAAGACTCAGACCAGTCATAGTACAGCACTTAGCTAGCTGGCTAGGACCCTGGAAGACCCAGACCACTCATAGTACAGCACTTAGCTAGCTAGGACCCTGGAAGACCCAGACCACTCATAGTACACCACTCAGCTAGCTAGCTAGGACCCTGGAAGACTCAGACCAGTCATAGTACAGCACTTAGCTAGCTAGCTAGGACCCTGGAAGACCCAGACCACTCATAGTACAGCACTTAGCTAGCTAGGACCCTGGAAGACCCAGTACAGCACTTAGCTAGCTAGGACCCTGGAAGACCCAGACCAGTCATAGTACAGCACTTAGCTAGCTAGGACCCTGGAGGACCCAGACCAGTCATAGTACAGCACTTAGCTAGCTAGGACCCTGGAAGACCCAGACCAGTCATAGTACAGCACTTAGCTAGCTAGCTAGGACCCTGGAGGACCCAGACCAGTCATAGTACAGCACTTAGCTAGCTAGCTAGGACCCTGAAAGACCCAGACCACTCATAGTACAGCACTTAGCTAGCTAGGACCCTGGAAGACCCAGTACAGCACTTAGCTAGCTAGGACCCTGGAAGACCCAGACCAGTCATAGTACAGCACTTAGCTAGCTAGGACCCTGGAGGACCCAGACCAGTCATAGTACAGCACTTAGCTAGCTAGGACCCTGGAAGACCCAGACCACTCATAGTACAGCACTTAGCTAGCTAGGACCCTGGAGGACCCAGACCACTCATAGTACACCACTCAGCTAGCTAGCTAGGACCCTGGAAGACCCAGACCAGTCACAGTACAGCACTTAGTTAGCTAGCTAGGACCCTGGAAGACCCAGACCACTCATAGTACAGCACTTAGCTAGCTAGGACCCTGGAGGACCCAGACCACTCATAGTACAGCACTTAGCTAGCTAGGACCCTGGAAGAACCAGACCAGTCATAGTACAGCACTTAGCTAGCTAGCTAGGACCCTGGAAGACCCAGACCACTCATAGTACAGCACTTAGCTAGCTAGGACCCTGGAGGACCCAGACCACTCATAGTACAGCACTTAGCTAGCTAGGACCCTGGAAGAACCAGACCAGCCATAGTACAGCACTTAGCTAGCTAGCTAGGACCCTGGAAGACCCAGACCACTCATTGTACAGCACTTAGCTAGCTAGGACCCTGGAAGACTCAGACCAGTCATAGTACAGCACTTAGCTAGCTAGCTAGGACCCTGGAAGACCCAGACCACTCATAGTACAGCACTTAGCTAGCTAGGACCCTGGAGGACCCAGACCACTCATAGTACAGTACTTAGCTCGCTAGGACCCTGGAAGACCCAGACCACTCATAACATAGTACAGCACTTAGCTAGCTAGGACCCTGGAAGACTCAGACCAGTCATAGTACAGCACTCAGCTAGCTAGCTAGGACCCTGGAAGACCCAGACCACTCATTGTACAGCACTTAGCTAGCTAGGACCCTGGAAGACTCAGACCAGTCATAGTACAGCACTTAGCTAGCTAGCTAGGACCCTGGAAGACCCAGACAACTCATAGTACAGCACTTAGCTAGCTAGGACCCTGGAGGACCCAGACCACTCATAGTACAGCACTTAGCTAGCTAGCTAGGACCCTGGAAGACTCAGACCACTCATAGTACAGCACTTAGCTAGCTAGGACCCTGGAAGACCCAGACCACTCATAGTACAGCACTTAGCTAGCTAGGACCCTGGAAGACCCAGTACAGCACTTAGCTAGCTAGGACCCTGGAAGACCCAGACCAGTCATAGTACAGCACTTAGCTAGCTAGGACCCTGGAGGACCCAGACCAGTCATAGTAAAGCACTTAGCTAGCTAGGACCCTGGAAGACCCAGACCAGTCATAGTATAGCACTTAGCTAGCTAGCTAGGACCCTGGAGGACCCAGACCAGTCATAGTACAGCACTTAGCTAGCTAGCTAGGACCCTGAAAGACCCAGACCACTCATAGTACAGCACTTAGCTAGCTAGGACCCTGGAAGACCCAGTACAGCACTTAGCTAGCTAGGACTCTGGAAGACCCAGACCAGTCATAGTACAGCACTTAGCTAGCTAGGACCCTGGAGGACCCAGACCAGTCATAGTACAGCACTTAGCTAGCTAGGACCCTGGAAGACCCAGACCACTCATAGTACAGCACTTAGCTAGCTAGGACCCTGGAGGACCCAGACCACTCATAGTACACCACTCAGCTAGCTAGCTAGGACCCTGGAAGACCCAGACCAGTCACAGTACAGCACTTAGTTAGCTAGCTAGGACCCTGGAAGACCCAGACCACTCATAGT
Organism: Oncorhynchus keta; assembly: GCF_023373465.1. Lineage (NCBI taxonomy): Eukaryota > Metazoa > Chordata > Actinopteri > Salmoniformes > Salmonidae > Oncorhynchus > Oncorhynchus keta. Next base: position 49,403 of record NW_026286634.1, on the reverse strand, counting down.
ACAGCACTTAGCTAGCTAGGACCCTGGAGGACCCAGACCACTCATAGTACAGCACTTAGCTAGCTAGGACCCTGGAGGACCCAGACCACTCATAGTACAGCACTTAGCTAGCTAGGACCCTGGAAGACCCAGACCACTCATAGTACAGCACTTAGCTAGCTAGGACCCTGGAAGAACCAGACCAGTCATAGTACAGCACTTAGCTAGCTAGCTAGGACCCTGGAAGACCCAGACCACTCATAGTACAGCACTTAGCTAGCTAGGACCCTGGAGGACCCAGACCACTCATAGTACAGCACTTAGCTAGCTAGGACCCTGGAAGAACCAGACCAGCCATAGTACAGCACTTAGCTAGCTAGCTAGGACCCTGGAAGACCCAGACCACTCATTGTACAGCACTTAGCTAGCTAGGACCCTGGAAGACTCAGACCAGTCATAGTACAGCACTTAGCTAGCTAGCTAGGACCCTGGAAGACCCAGACAACTCATAGTACAGCACTTAGCTAGCTAGGACCCTGGAGGACCCAGACCACTCATAGTACAGCACTTAGCTAGCTAGCTAGGACCCTGGAAGACCCAGACCACTCATAGTACAGCACTTAGCTAGCTAGGACCCTGGAAGACCCAGACCACTCATAGTACAGCACTTAGCTAGCTAGGACCCTGGAGGACCCAGACCACTCATAGTACAGCACTTAGCTAGCTAGGACCCTGGAGGACCCAGACCAATCATAGTACAGCACTTAGCTAGCAAGGACCCTGGAAGACCCAGACCACTCATAGTACAGCACTTAGCTAGCTAGGACCCTGGAGGACCCAGACCACTCATAGTACAGCACTTAGCTAGCTAGGACCCTGGAGGACCCAGACCAATCATAGTACAGCACTTAGCTAGCAAGGACCCTGGAAGACCCAGACCACTCATGGTACAGCACTTAGCTAGCTAGGACCCTGGAGGACCCAGACCAATCATAGTACAGCACTTAGCTAGCTAGGACCCTGGAAGACCCAGACCACTCATAGTACAGCACTTAGCTAGCTAGGACCCTGGAAGACCCAGACCACTCATGGTACAGCACTTAGCTAGCTAGGACCCTGGAGGACCCAGACCACTCATAGTACAGCACTTAGCTAGCTAGGACCCTGGAAGACCCAGACCAGTCACAGTACAGCACTTAGCTAGCTAGGACCCTGGAAGACCCAGACCACTCATGGTACAGCACTTAGCTAGCTAGGACCCTGGAGGACCCAGACCAGTCATGGTACAGCACTTAGCTAGCTAGGACCCTGGAGGACCCAGACCAGTCATGGTACAGCACTTAGCTAGCTAGGACCCTGGAGGACCCAGACCACTCATGGTACAGCACTTAGCTAGCTAGGACCCTGGAGGACCCAGACCAATCATAGTACAGCACTTAGCTAGCTAGGACCCTGGAAGACCCAGACCACTCATAGTACAGCACTTAGCTAGCTAGGACCCTGGAGGACCCAGACCACTCATAGTACAGCACTTAGCTAGCTAGGACCCTGGAGGACCCAGACCAATCATAGTACAGCACTTAGCTAGCTAGGACCCTGGAAGACCCAGACCAGTCACAGTACAGCACTTAGCTAGCTAGGACCCTGGAAGACCCAGACCACTCATAGTACAGCACTTAGCTAGCTAGGACCTTGGAAGACCCAGACCACTCATAGTACAGCACTTAGCTAGCTAGGACCCTGGAGGACCCAGACCAGTCATAGTACAGCACTTAGCTAGCTAGGACCCTGGAGGACCCAGACCACTCATAGTACAGCACTTAGCTAGCTAGGACCCTGGAGGACCCAGACCACTCATAGTACAGCACTTAGCTAGCTAGGACCCTGGAGGACCCAGACCACTCATGGTACAGCACTTAGCTAGCTAGGACCCTAGAGGACCCAGACCAGTCATAGTACAGCAACGTGCTTCCTCTTCTTCATTTTTTTTCTTCATTCTTCTTTCTTTATCCAGTGTATTTTCTTTCTTAAATGTGTCTATACGTGTTCGGGGTGATTGTTCCCAGAAAGCTTTGTAGCACTTAACTAGTCACGGAAACCCTCGATGACCTAAACCCAGAATACACTGGGTCACAACAGTAGGGGTGATTCAAGAGGGCCACCATTGTTCCTGTTCCCAAGAAAGCTAAGGTAACTGAGCTAAACGACTACCGCCCCGTAGCACTCACTTCCGTCATCATGAAGTGCTTTGAGAGACTAGTCAAGGACCATATCACCTCCACCCTACCTGACACCCTAGACCCACTCCAATTTGCTTACCGCCCAAATAGGTCCACAGACGATGCAATCTCAACCACACTGCACACTGCCCTAACCCACCTGGACAAGAGGAATACCTATGTGAGAATGCTGTTCATCGACTACAGCTCGGCATTCAACACCATAGTACCCTCCAAGCTCGTCATCAAGCTCGAGACCCTGGGTCTCGACCCCGCCCCTGTGCAACTGGGTACTGGACTTCCTGACGGGCCGCCCCCAGGTGGTGAGGGTAGGCAGCAACATCTCCTCCCCGCTGATCCTCAACACGGGGGCCCCACAAGGGTGCGTTCTGAGCCCTCTCCTGTACTCCCTGTTCACCCACGACTGCGTGGCCACGCACGCCCAACTCAATCATCAAGTTTGCGGACGACACAACAGTGGTAGGCTTGATTACCAACAACGACGAGACGGCCTACAGGGAGGAGGTGAGGGCCCTCGGAGTGTGGTGTCAGGAAAATAACCTCACACTCAACGTCAACAAAACTAAGGAGATGATTGTGGACTTCAGGAAACAGCAGAGGGAACACCCCCTATCCACATCGATGGAACAGTAGTGGAGAGGGTAGCTAGTTTTAAGTTCCTCGGCATACACATCACAGACAAACTGAATTGGTCCACTCACACTGACAGCGTCGTGAAGAAGGCGCAGCAGCGCCTATTCAACCTCAGGAGGCTGAAGAAATTCGGCTTGTCACCAAAAGCACTCACAAACTTCTACAGATGCACAATCGAGAGCATCCTGGCGGGCTGTATCACCGCCTGGTACGGCAACTGCTCCGCCCTCAACCGTAAGGCTCTCCAGAGGGTAGTGAGGACTGCACAACGATCACCGGGGGCAAACTACCTGCCCTCCAGGACACCTACACCACCCGTTGTTACAGGAAGGCCATAAAGATCATCAAGGACATCAACCACCCGAACCACTGCCTGTTCACCCCGCTATCATCCAGAAGGCGAGGTCAGTACAGGTGCATCAAAGCTGGGACCGAGAGACTGAAAAACAGCTTCTATCTCAAGGCCATCAGACTGTTAAACAGCCACCACTAACAGTGAGTGGCTGCTGCCAACACACTGTCATTGACACTGACCCAACTCCAGCCATTTTAATAATGGGAATTGATGGGAATTATGTAAATATATCACTAGCCACTTTAAACAATGCTACCTTATATAATGTTACTTACCCTACATTATTCATCTCATATGCATATGTATATACTGTACTCTACATCATCGACTGCATCCTTATGTAACACATGTATCACTAGCCACTTTAACTATGCCACTTTGTTTACTTTGTCTACACACTCATCTCATATGTATATACTGTACTCGATACCATCTACTGTATGCTGCTCTGTACCATCACTCATTCATATATCCTTATGTACATATTCCTTATCCCCTTACACTGTGTATAAGACAGTAGTTTTGGAATTGTTAGTTAGATTACTTGTTGGTTATCACTGCATTGTCGGAACTAGAAGCACAAGCATTTCGCTACACTCGCATTTAACATCTGCTAACCATGTGTATGTGACAAATAAAATTTGATTTGATTTGATTTGATTTGATTGTTCCCTAGAAAGCTTTGTAGCTTTCGTAGCACTTAACTAGTCACGGAAACCCTCGATGACCTAAACCCAGAATACACTGGGTCACAACGGTAGGGGTGATTGTTCCCTAGAAAGCTTTGTGGCATTCGTAGCACTTAACTAGTCACGAAAACCCTCGATGACCTAAACCCAGACTACACTGGGTCACAACGGTAGGGGTGATTGTTCCTAGAAAGCTTTGTGGCATTCGTAGCACTTAACTAGTCACGGAAACCCTCGATGACCTAAACCCAGAATACACTGGGTCACAACGGTAGGGGTGATTGTTCCCTAGAAAGCTTTGTGGCATTCGTAGCACTTAAATAGTCACGGAAACCCTCGATGACCTAAACCCAGAATACACTGGGTCACAACGGTAGGGGTGATTGTTAAAATTAATTTTCCGGGTTCCCTAGAAAGCTTTGTGGCATTCGTAGCACTTAACTAGTCACGGAAACCTCGATGACCTAAACCCAGAATACACTGGGTCACAACGGTAGGGGTGATTGTTCCCTAGAAAGCTTTGTGGCATTCGTAGCACTTAACTAGTCACGGAAACCCTCGATGACCTAAACCCAGAATACACTGGGTCACAACGGTAGGGGTGATTGTTCCCTAGAAAGCTTTGTGGCATTCGTAGCACTTAACTAGTCACGGAAACCCTCGATGACCTAAACCCAGAATACACTGGGCCACAACGGTAGGGGTGATTGTTCCCTAGAAAGCTTTGTGGCATTCGTAGCACTTAACTAGTCACGGAAACCCTCGATGACCTAAACCCAGAATACACTGGGTCACAACGGTAGGGGTGATTGTTAAAATTAATTTTCCGGGTTCCCTAGAAAGCTTTGTGGCATTCGTAGCACTTAACTAGTCACGGAAACCCTCGATGACCTAAACCCAGAATACACTGGGTCACAACAGTAGGGGTGATTGTTCCCCAGAAAGCTTTTATAGCACTTAACTAGTCACGGAAACCCTCAATGACCTAAACCCAGAATACACTGGGTCACAACGGTAGGGGTGATTGTTCCCTAGAAAGCTTTGTGGCATTCGTAGCACTTAACTAGTCACGGAAACCCTCGATGACCTAAACCCAGAATACACTGGGTCACAACGGTAGGGGTGATTGTTCCCCAGAAAGCTTTTATAGCACTTAACTAGTCACGAAAACCCTCGATGACCTAAACCCAGAATACACTGGGTCACAACGGTAGGGGTGATTGTTCCCCAGAAAGCTTTTATAGCACTTAACTAGTCACTAACCCTCGATGACCTAAACCCAGAATACACTGGGTCACAACGGTAGGGGTGATTGTTCCCTAGAAAGACCTAGACCACTCTCCCCTGGTTGTTGCTCATCGCTACAGGGCCACAGACCTAGACAACTCTCCCCTGGTTGTTGCTCATCGCTACAGGGCCACAGACCTAGACCACTCTCCCCTGGTTGTTGCTCATCGCTACAGGGCCACAGACCTAGACCACTCTCCCCTGGTTGTTGCTCATCGCTACAGGGCCACAGACCTAGACCACTCTCCCCTGGTTGTTGCTCATCGCTACAGGGCCACAGACCTAGACCACTCTCCCCTGGTTGTTGCCCATCGCTACAGGGCCACAGACCTAGACCACTCTCCCCTGGTTGTTGCTCATCGCTACAGGGCCACAGACCTAGACCACTCTCCCCTGGTTGTTGCTCATCGCTACAGGGCCACAGACCTAGACCACTCTCCCCTGGTTGTTACTCATCGCTACAGGGCCACAGACCTAGACCACTCTCCCCTGGTTGTTGCTCATCGCTACAGGGCCACAGACCTAGACCACTCTCCCCTGGTTGTTGCTCATCGCTACAGGGACACAGACCTAGACCACTCTCCCCTGGTTGTTGCTCATCGCTACAGGGCCACAGACCTAGACCACTCTCCCCTGGTTGTTGCTCATCGCTACAGGGCCACAGACCTAGACCACTCTCCCCTGGTTGTTGCTCATCGCTACAGGGCCACAGACCTTGACCACTCTCCCCTGGTTGTTGCTCATCGCTACAGGGCCACAGACCTAGACCACTCTCCCCTGGTTGTTGCTCATCACTACAGGGACACAGACCTAGACCACTCTCCCCTGGTTGTTACTCATCGCTACAGGGCCACAGACCTAGACCACTCTCCCCTGGTTGTTGCTCATCGCTACAGGGCCACAGACCTAGACCACTCTCCCCTGGTTGTTGCTCATCGCTACAGGGCCACAGACCTAGACCACTCTCCCCTGGTTGTTGCTCATCGCTACAGGGCCACAGACCTAGACCACTCTCCCCTGGTTGTTGCTCATCGCTACAGGGCCACAGACCTAGACCACTCTCCCTGGTTGTTGCTCATCGCTACAGGGCCACAGACCTAGACCACTCTCCCCTGGTTGTTGCTCATCGCTACAGGGCCACAGACCTAGACCACTCTCCCCTGGTTGTTGCTCATCGCTACAGGGCCACAGACCTAGACCACTCTCCCCTGGCCCCTGGTTGTTGCTCATCGCTACAGGGCCACAGACCTAGACCACTCTCCCCTGGTTGTTGCTCATCGCTACAGGGCCACAGACCTAGACCACTCTCCCCTGGTTGTTGCTCATCGCTACAGGGCCACAGACCTAGACCACTCTCACAACATCAAAGGGCTTCATGTGGAAAATTGTGTATACTTCACCCTCAGAAGATTTACAGTCAAACAATTTTTATAATGACTCTCTCTCTGTCTGCTGTGGGACCAGGCTGTCCAGACTAATGACTCTCTCTCTGCTGTGGGACCAGGCTGTCCAGACTAATGACTCTCTCTCTGCTGTGGGACCAGGCTGTCCAGACTAATGACTCTCTCTCTGCTGTGGGACCAGGCTGTCCAGACTAATGACTCTCTCTCTGCTGTGGGACCAGGCTGTCCAGACTAATGACTCTCTCTCTGCTGTGGGACCAGGCTGTCCAGACGAATGACTCTCTCTCTGCTGTGGGACCAGGCTGTCCAGACTAATGACTCTCTCTCTCTCTCTGCTGTGGGACCAGGCTGTCCAGACTAATGACTCTCTCTCTCTCTCTCTGCTGCTGGGGACCAGGCTGTCCAGACGAATGACTCTCTCTCTGCTGTGGGACCAGGCTGTCCAGACTAATGACTCTCTCTCTCTCTCTGCTGTGGGACCAGGCTGTCCAGACTAATGACTCTCTCTCTCTCTCTCTCTCTGCTGTGGGACCAGGCTGTCCAGACTAATGACTCTCTCTCTGCTGTGGGACCAGGCTGTCCAGACTAATGACTCTCTCTCTCTCTCTCTGCTGTGGGACCAGGCTGTCCAGACTAATGACTCTCTCTCTCTCTCTCTGCTGTGGGACCAGGCTGTCCAGACTAATGACTCTCTCTCTCTGCTGTGGGACCAGGCTGTCCAGACTAATGACTCTCTCTCTCTGCTGTGGGACCAGGCTGTCCAGACTAATGACTCTCTCTCTCTCTGCTGTTCGACCAGGCTGTCCAGACTAATGCCTCTCTCTTTCTCTCTGCTGTGGGACCAGGCTGTCCAGACTAATGCCTCTCTCTTTCTCTCTGCTGTGGGACCAGGCTGTCCAGACTAATGCCTCTCTCTTTCTCTCTGCTGTTCGACCAGGCTGTCCAGACTAATGCCTCTCTCTCTCTGCTGTGGGACCAGGCTGTCCAGACTAATGACTCTCTCTCTCTGCTGTGGGACCAGGCTGTCCAGACTAATGACTCTCTCTCTGCTGTTCGACCAGGCTGTCCAGACTAATGACTCTCTCTCTCTGCTGTGGGACCAGGCTGTCCAGACTAATGACTCTCTCTCTCTGCTGTGGGACCAGGCTGTCCAGACTAATGACTCTCTCTCTCTGCTGTGGGACCAGGCTGTCCAGACTAATGACTCTCTCTTTCTCTCTGCTGTGGGACCAGGCTGTCCAGACTAATGACTCTCTCTTTCTCTCTGCTGTGGGACCAGGCTGTCCAGACTAATGACTCTCTCTCTCTGCTGTTCGACCAGGCTGTCTAGACTAATTAACTACAAAGCTTTATTGTCTCTCCTTACAGGGACGGCCCTGACCAAGGATCTCCTCAGATTGGTCAGTTCAGCGGGAACACGCCCCAGAAAGAGGTCTATACCACAGCCAATCATGTCCTCATCAAGTTCCACAGTGATTTCAGCACTAGTGGGTTCTTTGTACTTAGTTACCATGGTGAGTAGTGCATTTTTACAGTTTCTACTTAGTTACCATGGTGAGTAGTGCCCTTTTAAAAGGTTCTACTTAGTTACCATGGTGAGTGTTCCCTGTTAAAGAGACTGCTTCAGCTGTAATGATTCTGATTCAAATGAACCAGTATATTAAATAGAACCCTAGACTGGACATTGGTAAAATTATGAACTTACAGCATTCATGAACTTACTGCCTTCATGAACTTACTGCCTTCATGAACTTACTGCCTTCATGAACTTACTGCCTACATTAATTTATAGCCATTATGAACTTACTGCATTTATGAACTTAGTCTTTATGAACTTACAGTGTTTATGAACTTAGTGTTTATGAACTTAGTCTTTATGAACTTAGTCTTTATGAACTTAGTCTTTATGAACTTACAGTGTTTATGAACTCAGTCTTTATGAACTCAGTCTTTATGAACTCAGTCTTTATTAATTTATAGTCATAATGAATTTATAGTCTTCATGAACAGCCCAGAGGGATCTAAGGCTCTATCTCAATGAGTCTTTCCTTGATTCCTCTCCTGGCCTCCTTCTCAAACATAATGGAAGGTCCCTCCCCTCAGATCTTCTTCTCTGCGTTTTGAGAAGGAGGTAAGGAGGAGAGTGGTTGAAAGGAATAGAGGGGAAGCTGAATTAAGTCAAAGAATACCTCGGGCTCCCCGAGTGACGCAGCGGTCTGAGGCAGTGATCTGAGGCAGCGGTCTGAGGCAGTGATCTGAGGCAGCGGTCTGAGGCAGCGGTCTGAGGCAGTGATCTGAGGCAGCGGTCTGAGGCAGCGGTCTGAGGCAGCGGTCTGAGGCAGCGATCTGAGGCAGTGGTCTGAGGCAGCGGTCTGAGGCAGTGATCTGAGGCAGTGATCTGAGGCAGCGGTCTGAGGCAGCGGTCTGAGGCAGTGGTCTGAGGCAGCGGTCTGAGGCAGTGGTCTGAGGCAGCGGTCTGAGGCAGTGGTCTGAGGCAGCGGTCTGAGGCAGTGGTCTGAGGCAGCGGTCTGAGGCAGTGGTCTGAGGCAGCGGTCTGAGGCAGCGGTCTGAGGCAGCGGTCTGAGGCAGCGGTCTGAGGCAGTGATCTGAGGCAGCGGTCTGAGGCAGTGGTCTGAGGCAGCGGTCTGAGGCAGCAGTCTAAGGCAGTGCTAGAGGCGTCACTACAGACTGTGGTTCGATTCCAGGCTGTATCACAGCGGTCTAAGGCACTGCATCTCAGTGCTAGAGGCGTCACGACTGACCGTGGTTCGATTCCAGGCTGTATCACAGCGGTCTAAGGCACTGCATCTCAGTGCTAGAGGCGTCACGACTGACCGTGGTTCGATTCCAGGCTGTATCACAGCGGTCTAAGGCACTGCATCTCAGTGCTAGAGGTGTTACTACAGACCGTGGTTCGATTCCAGGCTGTATCACAGCGGTCTAAGGCACTGCATCTCAGTGCTAGAGGCGTCACTACAGACCGTGGTTCGATTCCAGGCTGTATCACAGCGGTCTAAGGCACTGCATCTCAGTGCTAGAGGCGTCACTACAGACCGTGGTTCGATTCCAGGCTGTATCACAGCGGTCTAAGGCACTGCATCTCAGTGCTAGAGGCGTCACTACAGACCGTGGTTCGATTCCAGGCTGCATCACAGCGGTCTAAGGCACTGCATCTCAGTGCTAGAGGCGCCACTACAGACCGTGGTTCGATTCCAGGCTGCATCACAGCGGTCTAAGGCACTGCATCTCAGTGCTAGAGGCGCCACTACAGACCGTGGTTCGATTCCAGGCTGTATCACAGCGGTCTAAGGCACTGCATCTCAGAGATGGAGGCGCCACTACAGACCGTGGTTCGATTCCAGGCTGCATCACAGCGGTCTAAGGCACTGCATCTCAGTGCTAGAGGCGTCACTACAGTCCGTGGTTCGATTCCAGGCTGTATCACAGCGGTCTAAGGCACTGCATCTCAGTGCTAGAGGGGTTACTACAGACCGTGGTTCGATTCCAGGCTGTATCACAGCGGTCTAAGGCACTGCATCTCAGTGCTAAAGGCTTTACTACAGACCGTGGTTCGATTCCAGGCTGTATCACAGCGGTCTAAGGCACTGCATCTCAGTGCTAGAGGCGTCACTACAGTCCATGGTTTGATTCCAGGCTGTATCACAGCGGTCTAAGGCACTGCATCACAGTGCGAGAGGTGCCACTACAGACCGTGGTTCGATTCCAGGCTGCATCACAGCGGTCTAAGGCACAGCATCTCAGTGGTAGAGGCGTCACTACAGACCGTGGTTCGATTCCAGGCTGCATCACAGCGGTCTAAGGCACTGCATCTCAGTGGTTAGAGGCGTCACTACAGACCGTGGTTCGATGTTCATTTATGTTAATCTTACCACAGTTTGAATTATCATGCCATTTTTTTTTTATGATGTGTTTGAGGTTCATAATCAGGCTTAGAAGTGTGATGAGTTGACAGGGTGTAGGAGGTGTGATGACAGTTTGATGAGCTGACAGGAGGAAGGAGGTGTGATGACAGTTTGATGAGCTGACAGGATGAAGGAGGGGTGATGACAGTTTGATGAGCTGACAGGAGGAAGGAGGTTTGATGACAGTTTGATGAGCTGACAGGATGAAGGAGGGGTGATGACAGTTTGATGTGATGACAGTTTGATGAGCTGACAGGATGAAGGAGGGGTGATGACAGTTTGATGAGCTGACAGGAGGAAGGAGGTTTGATGACAGTTTGATGAGCTGACAGGAGGAAGGAGGTGTGATGACAGTTTGATGAGCTGACAGGAGGAAGGAGGTGTGATGACAGTTTGATGAGCTGACATGATGAAGGAGGGGTGATGACAGTTTGATGAGCTGACAGGAGGAAGGAGGTTTGATGACAGTTTGATGAGCTGACAGGAGGAAGGAGGTGTGATGACAGTTTGATGAGCTGACAGGAGGAAGGAGGTTTGATGACAGTTTGATGAGCTGACAGGATGAAGGAGGTGTGATGACAGTTTGATGAGCTGACAGGATGCAGGAGGTTGTGATGACAGTGTGATGAGCTGACAGGATGAAGGAGGTTGTGATGACAGTTTGATGAGCTGACAGGATGAAGGAGGTTGTGATGACAGTTTGATGAGCTGACAGGATGCATATCAACAGCCGAACTCTTGTGTTGATACGTAAGTTAATGTTTACCTTCTATTGTTGTTGTTCTTTATTGTTGTTGATTATTGTTGTTGTTTATCCCCCTTCACAGCATACCAACTGAGAGTGTGTCAGTCTCCTCCAGCTGTTGCCAACGCAGAAGTCCTCACAGAACATGACGAGTTTGAAATAGGTCTGTCACCTTTTATACATGTGTTTGTTTGGTTGGTGAGTTGTTTGGTTGGTGAGTTGTTTGTTTGGTTGTTTGTAAGTTGTTTTGGTTGGTGAGTTGGCTGGTTGGTGAGTTGTTTGGTTGGTGAGTTGTTTGATTGGTGAGTTGTTTGGTTGGTGAGTTGGCTGGTTGGTGAGTTGTTTGGTTGGTGAGTTGGCTGGTTGGTGAGTTGGCTGGTTGGTGAGTTGTTTGGTTGGTGAGTTGGCTGGTTGGTGAGTTGGCTGGTTGGTGAGTTGTTTGGTTGGTGAGTTGGCTGGTTGGTGAGTTGGCTGGTTGGTGAGTTGTTTGGTTGGTGAGTTGTTTGGTTGGTGAGTTGTTTGGTTGGTAAGTTGGCTGTTTATTTCTCTGTGTTCATTCATTCATTTATATTAAAGTGACGCAGTGCAAGCTGTGTTGCTACAGATGCTGGTTTAATATCCGTGCCGCCCTCGACTGGGGAGACCCATGAGATGACTGTAGGTTTTTGGTTTCTCTCCCTCTAAAAACATAAATACATCATTCTAAATAACAAACTGGCTTTATTTACAAATTAGTAACAATGTCTCACCCCATGTTCGAGACTGGGTTTTTTTCTCGCTCATTTTACGTTAGTTGAAAACAAAATCATTGCACTAATAACGGCGCTGGTTAAGGAAACGTTCCCACTGTTCTGTTCTAAAACAATGTAACTAATAATGGCATCTTCATGCTTTTCCTTAATAACATAATGATAAAAATACTCTTTCAAAATGTTTGTTTAGTTATGGATCCATAACGAATAACTATGGGAATAAATATCATAGATTTAACAGAAATTTTGGAACAAAATTGTCTCATGAAGGTAAACAACTTGTTGCTGACTGGAAAATACTCTTTCAAATACACAGGGTCATGTTGTACAGCGCCATCATGGCTTTTAGTATGGATGTATTTTTATAAATATTATTTTGCCCTTTTATTCAGATTACAATCGCTCACTGTCGTTTTTTTTTTAACAATATAATCTCCAGAATATCGTTATTGTCAAGCTCCGAGCCCTTGGTTCTCTATGGTGTTTAGGTCAGAGCGTGACTAGGGGTGGGTGTTCTAGTCATTCTATTTCTACGTTGGTGAGTTGTATGTTTCCCAATTAGAGGCCGCTGGTAATCGTTGCCTCGAATTGGGGATCATATTTAGGAAGCCCTTTCTCACAGCTTTGTGGGATATTGTGTTTGTTGCACCACGTAGTCATGGTTTCGTTGCTTAAAAAAAAAAATAAAAAAAAAGTTTTTGTTGAAAAGTTTCACTTTAAATAAATATGTGGAACTCAAATCATGCTGCACCTTGGTCCGTCCATTTCAACAATCGTGAAATTGCTGTGGACATCTATTTCATCACTGTTTTGCGCTGCTCTGAGACAAGCATGGAGAAACTAAAATATTCAATTATATTCCAAGACATTATTAAGATATATCTGTTCACCGAATTTCAGCAAGTGATGTCTGATAAATAATCAAGTTAGGTTTCTCCAGAAATGTTTATTTAATTTAATTTTTACCTTTATTTAACTAGGCAAGTCAGTTAAAAACAAATTCTTAATTTCAATGACGGCCTAGGAACAGTGGGTTAACTGCCTTGTTCAGGGCCAGTACGACACATTTTTTACCTTGTCAGCTCGGGGATTCGATTTTGCAACCTTTCGGTTACTAGTCCAACGCTCTAACCACTATGTTCTTAATTAACTGACTTGCCTAGTTAAATAAAGGTAAAATAAAGGAAAAATAAAAAATAAAAATCAAAGGTACCACAGCCCTTCATCAGAGTGTCCATCTTGATACAGTATTGTCGTCAGACTTGGGTTCAAATAGTATTTGATTTATTTAAAATACTTTAGCTGTGCTTGGTTGAGCTGCCCTGGCATCTGATTATATCAAGCCAGGCCTGGTGGTGTTTAGGGATGTCTCAGCCTCCTATCTGAAAGAGTGTGTGTGTGTGTGTGTGTGTGTGTGTGTGTGTGTGTGTGTGTGTGTGTGTGTGTGTGTGTGTGTGTGTGTGTGTGTGTGTGTGTGTGTGTGTGTGTGTGTGTGTGTGTGTGTGTGTGTGTGTGTGTGTGTGTGTGTGTGTGTGTGTGTGTGCGCGCGGCGCGTGTGTCTGTGTCTGTGTGTGGTTCCTCCAGGGGACATTATCCGGTACCAGTGCCTGCCAGGGTTCACCCTGTTGGGCTCGGAGATCCTGACGTGCAGGCTGGGAGAGGCTCAGATGGACGGCCCTCCACCTCTCTGCCAAGGTTAGCATCGGCTGCATCTGTAATGGAGTCCCCTATGTAGTTGGCACTGCATTTGACCTGGGGTCATAGATCTAGAGAGTATCTAAACTTAAAACATCACTCAAATCAAATCAAATGTATTTATAAAGCCCTTCGTACATCAGCTGATATCTCAAAGTGCTGTACAGAAACCCAGCCTAAAACCCCAAACAGCAAGCAATGCAGGTGGAGAAGCACGGTGGCTAGGAAAAACTCCTAGAAAGGCCAAAACCTAGGAAGAAACCTAGAGAGGAAACAAGCTATGTGGGGTGACCAGTCCTCTTCTGGCTGTGCCGGGTGGAGATTATAAACCTAGAGAGGAACCAGGCTCTGAGGGGTGACCAGTTCTCTTCTGGCTGTGCCGGGTGGAGATTATAAACCTAGAGAGGAACCAGGCTATGAGGGTGGCCAGTCCTCTTCTGGCTGTGCCGGGTGGAGATTATAAACCTAGAGAGGAACCAGGCTATGAGGGGTGGGCCAGTCCTCTTCTGGCTGTGCCAGGTGGGGATTATAAACCTAGAGAGGAACCAGGCTCTGAGGGGTGACCAGTCCTCTTCTGGCTGTGCCGGGTGGAGATTATAAACCTAGAGAGGAACCAGGCTATGAGGGTGACCAGTCCTCTTCTGGCTGTGCCGGGTGGAGATTATAAACCTAGAGAGGAACCAGGCTATGAGGGGTGGGCCAGTCCTCTTCTGGCTGTACCGGGTGGAGATTATAAACCTAGAGAGGAACCAGGCTATGAGGGGTGGCCAGTCCTCTTCTGGCTGTGCCGGGTGGAGATTATAAACCTAGAGAGGAACCAGGCTATGTGGGGTGGCCAGTCCTCTTCTGGCTGAGCCAGGTGGGGATTATAAACCTAGAGAGGAACCAGGCTATGAGGGGTGGCCAGTCCTCTTCCGGCTGTGCCGGGTGGAGATTATAACAGAACCAAGATGTTCAAATGTTCATAGATGACCAACATGGTCCAATAATAATAATCACAGGCAGAACAGTTGAAACTCAGAATTCCAACATTCCTCTTATAACCGTTTGTCTCTGCTGTAAAAAGTAATGCACAGTATAGGGAATACGGTGCCGTAGTGAGGACAGACACATTGTCCTGGGCTATAAAGCGCAGAGAGTTCACCTTCACGGAAATAGGTTCGACCTCTTATTTAATTTAATTCTTCTGTTTGTTGATGTCCGCTGTGCACGTTTCTGTATCGAGTCGGGGGAAAAAGATTGAGCTCTCTGTCGACGTAATCTATCTTTGTTTTTAAAAACCTGTCGTATTTCTACATTCTGTTCTTTGATGTCAGCTTCACACTTTTTGTGTTGCCTGAACATTTGACATTTTGTTGGCAACGTTGACCTTTCTGTTCTATTACCTCTTTAAAAAAAGGCCTGAAGAAAGAAAGCTGTTGTCAGAATAACAATATGGACCGAAAGTGTTTGTCGTTATATCAGATCTGTCTCCTGTACTGAGAAAGGTGATGATGTATATAGTCACCATCAGAAGGTATCTGTCTCCAGTACTGAGAAAGGAGATGATGTATATAGTCACCATCAGAAGGTATCTGTCTCCTGTACTGAGAAAGGAGATGATGTATATAGTCACCATCAGAAGGTATCTGTCTCCTGTACTGAGAAAGGAGATGATGTATATAGTCACCATCAGAAGGTATCTGTCTCCTGTACTGAGAAAGGTGATGATGTATATAGTCACCATCAGAAGGTATCTGTCTCCTGTACTGAGAAAGGAGATGATGTATATAGTCACCATCAGAAGGTATCTGTCTCCTGTACTGAGAAAGGAGATGATGTATATAGTCACCATCAGAAGGTATCTGTCTCCTGTACTGAGAAAGGAGATGATGTATATAGTCACCATCAGAAGGTATCTGTCTCCTGTACTGAGAAAGGTGATGATGTATATAGTCACCATCAGAAGGTATCTGTCTCCTGTACTGAGAAAGGTGATGCTATATATTGTATGTCCTCTAACATCACTCTGTCATCTCTGTCCTCTAACATCACTCTGTCCTCTCTGTCCTCTAACATCACTCTGTCATCTCTGTCCTCTAACATCACTCTGTCCTCTAACATCACTCTGTCATCTCTGTCCTCTAATATCACTCTGTCCTCTAACATCACTCTGTCCTCTAACATCACTCTGTCCTCTAACATCACTCTGTCCTCACTCTGTCCTCTAACATCACTCTGTCCTCTAACATCACTCTGTCATCTCTCTCCTCTAACATCACTCTGTCATCTCTGTCCTCTAACATCACTCTGTCCTCTAACATCACTCTGTCCTCTAACATCACTCTGTCCTCTAACATCACTCTGTCACTCTCTGTCCTCTAACATCACTCTGTCCTCTAACATCCCTCTAACATCACTCTGTCCTCTCACATCACTCTGTCACTCTCTGTCCGCTAACATCACTCTGTCCTCTAACATCACTCTGTCCTCTAACATCACTCTGTCTTCTAACATCACTCTGACCTCTCACATCACTCTGTCACTCTCTGTCCTCTAACATCACTCTGTCCTCTAACATCACTCTAACATCACTCTGTCCTCTCACATCACTCTGTCACCTAACATCACTCTGTCCTCTAACATCACTCTGTCCTCTAACATCACTCTGTCCTCTAACATCACTCTGTCCTCTCTGTCCTCTAACATCACTCTGTCCTCTCTGTCCTCTAACATCACTCTGTCCTCTAACATCACTCTGTCCTCTCTGTCCTCTAACATCACTCTGTCCTCTAACATCACTCTGTCCTCTAACATCACTCTGTCCCTCTCTGTCCTCTCTCCACCCGCAGTACAATGTCCTGCTAACGAGGTCCGCTTCGACTCACGGGGTGATCCTGAGTCCCGGCTACCCAGACAGTTACCACAACCTCCAGACGTGTTCCTGGCTCATCAACGTAGAGAAGGGCTACAACGTCACCCTCCACTTCCAGCTCTTCCAGACAGAGAAGGAGTTTGACATCCTGGAAATATTTGACGGTGGGACATTTATCAACGTCACTTTGAGTATGGCAGTTATTCCTCTCTCTTCACATCTCTCATCGCCGGATAATTTGCAAAAATGACCATAGATTTGATCTGTCATGTAAAGGCTTTAGATAATGAATCCATCAGCCATTAATTGTACGTTTTAAACTCAGACCTTACTCCAAGCACCCCTACCAAGCACCCTTCCAAGCCCCCTTCCAAGCACCCTACCAAGCACCCTTCCAAGCACCCCTACCAAGCACCCTTCCAAGCCCCTTCCAAGCACCCCTACCAAGCACCCTTCCAAGCACCCCTTCCAAGCACCCTTCCAAGCACCCTTCCAAGCCCCTTCCAAGCACCCTTCAAGCCCCCTTCCAAGCACCCTTCCAAGCACCCCTACCAAGCACCCTTCCAAGCCCCTTCCAAGCACCCTTCAAGCACCCTTCCAAGCACCCTTCCAAGCACCCTTCCAAGCACCAATCCAAGCACCCTTCCAAGCACCAATCCAAGCACCCTTCCAAGCACCCTTCCAAGCACACTACCAAGCCCACTTCCAAGCACCCTTCCAAGCACCCTTCCAAGCACCCTTCCAAGCAACCTTCCAAGCCCCTTCCAAGCCCCCTTCCAAGCACCCTTCCAAGCAACCTTCCAAGCACCCTTGTACTAATCCTAAATGCCAGATTACTTTACCTAAGTAACCTATCACTTTCAACAAGGGGACGCAACTTTCACTGTGCGTCCCCCACACTTCTAAAACCAAAGTTGCACTTCTGTTTTACAACCAATGTTCCCTCTAATTGTTTGGGGCACTGAGCCAAATTTAGGGTCTTGTGAGTGGAAACTTGAAAGTCGTGAGAATGTTGTGCAACAATTTCACATGGAAATGGCTTTGATATCTATAATATAGCCTACAGTAACCTACATGCAGTGTTCAGTACCAGCCCACAGTAACCAACATGCAGTGTTCAGTGCCAGCCCACCGTAACCAACATGCAGTGTTCAGTACCAGCCCACAGTAACCAACATGCAGTGTTCAGTGCCAGCCCACAGTAACCTACATGCAGTGTTCAGTGCCAGCCTACAGTAACCTACATGCAGTGTTCAGTGCCAGCCCACAGTAACCTACATGCAGTGTTCAGTGCCAGCCTACAGTAACCTACATGCAGTGTTCAGTGCCAGCCCACCGTAACCCACATGCAGTGTTCAGTACCGGCCTACAGTAACCTACATGCAGTGTTCAGTGCCAGCCCACCGTAACCTACATGCAGTGTTCAGTACCAGCCTACAGTAACCTACATGCAGTGTTCAGTGCCAGCCCACCGTAACCTACATGCAGTGTTCAGTACCAGCCCACAGTAACCAACATGCAGTGTTCAGTGCCAGCCCACAGTAACCTACATGCAGTGTTCAGTGCCAGCCTACAGTAACCTACATGCAGTGTTCAGTGCCAGCCTACAGTAACCCACATGCAGTGTTCAGTACCGGCCTACAGTAACCTACATGCAGTGTTCAGTGCCAGCCCACAGTAACCAACATGCAGTGTTCAGTGCCAGCCTACAGTAACCTACATGCAGTGTTCAGTGCCAGCCTACAGTAACCTACATGCAGTGTTCAGTACCAGCCTACAGTAACCTACATGCAGTGTTCAGTACCAGCCTACAGTAACCTACATGCAGTGTTCAGTACCAGCCTACAGTAACCTACATGCAGTGTTCATTACCGGCCCACAGTAACCTACATGCAGTGTTCAGTGCTAGCCTACAGTAACCTACATGCAGTGTTCAGTGCCAGCCTACAGTAACCTACATGCAGTGTTCAGTGCCAGCCTACAGTAACCTACATGCAGTGTTCAGTGCCAGCCTACAGTAACCTACATGCAGTGTTCAGTGCCAGCCTACAGTAACCTACATGCAGTGTTCAGTGCTAGCCTACAGTAACCTACATGCAGTGTTCAGTGCCAGCCTACAGTAACCTACATGCAGTGTTCAGTGCCAGCCTACAGTAACCTACATGCAGTGTTCAGTGCTAGCCTACAGTAACCTACATGCAGTGTTCAGTGCCAGCCTACAGTAACCTACATGCAGTGTTCAGTGCCAGCCTACAGTAACCTACATGCAGTGTTCAGTACCAGCCTACAGTAACCTACATGCAGTGTTCAGTGCCAGCCTACAGTAACCTACATGCAGTGTTCAGTGCCAGCCTACAGTAACCTACATGCAGTGTTCAGTGCCAGCCTACAGTAACCTACATGCAGTGTTCAGTACCAGCCTACAGTAGCCTACATGCAGTGTTCAGTACCAGCCTACAGTAACCTACATGCAGTGTTCAGTGCCAGCCTACAGTAACCTACATGCAGTGTTCAGTGCCAGCCTACAGTAACCTACATGCAGTGTTCAGTGCCAGTCCACAGTAACCTACATGCAGTGTTCAGTACCAGCCTACAGTAACCTACATGCAGTGTTCAGTGCCAGCCTACAGTAACCTACATGCAGTGTTCAGTGCCAGCCTACAGTAACCTACATGCAGTGTTCAGTGCCAGCCTACAGTAACCTACATGCAGTGTTCAGTGCCAGCCTACAGTAACCTACATGCAGTGTTCAGTACCAGCCTACAGTAACCTACATGCAGTGTTCAGTGCCAGCCTACAGTAACCTACATGCAGTGTTCAGTGCCAGCCTACAGTAACCTACATGCAGTGTTCAGTGCTAGCCTACAGTAACCTACATGCAGTGTTCAGTGCCAGCCTACAGTAACCTACATGCAGTGTTCAGTACCAGCCTACAGTAACCTACATGCAGTGTTCAGTGCCAGCCTACAGTAACCTACATGCAGTGTTCAGTACCAGCCTACAGTAGCCTACATGCAGTGTTCAGTGCCAGCCTACAGTAACCTACATGCAGTGTTCAGTGCCAGCCCACAGTAACCTACATGCAGTGTTCAGTGACAGCCTACAGTAACCTACATGCAGTGTTCAGTACCAGCCCACAGTAACCTACATGCAGTGTTCAGTACCAGCCCACAGTAACCTACATGCAGTGTTCAGTGCCAGTCCACAGTAACCTACATGCAGTGTTCAGTGCCAGCCTACAGTAACCTACATGCAGTGTTCAGTGCCAGCCTACAGTAACCTACATGCAGTGTTCAGTGCCAGCCCACAGTAACCTACATGCAGTGTTCAGTACCAGCCTACAGTAGCCTACATGCAGTGTTCAGTACCAGCCTACAGTAGCCTACATGCAGTGTTCAGTGCCAGTCCACAGTAACCTACATGCAGTGTTCAGTGCCAGCCTACAGTAACCAACATGCAGTGTTCAGTGCTAGCCTACAGTAACCTACATGCAGTGTTCAGTACCAGCCCACAGTAACCTACATGCAGTGTTCAGTGCCAGCCTACAGTAACCTACATGCAGTGTTCAGTACCAGCCTACAGTAACCTACATGCAGTGTTCAGTAACGGCCTACAGTAACCTGCATGCAGTGTTCAGTACCAGCCTACAGTAACCTACATGCAGTGTTCAGTAACGGCCTACAGTAACCTACATGCAGTGTTCAGTGCCAGCCTACAGTAACCTACATGCAGTGTTCAGTACCAGCCTACAGTAACCTACATGCAGTGTTCAGTAACGGCCTACAGTAACCTGCATGCAGTGTTCAGTACCAGCCCACAGTAACCTACATGCAGTGTTCAGTGCCAGCCTACAGTAACCTACATGCAGTGTTCAGTGCCAGCCTACAGTAACCTACATGCAGTGTTCAGTGCCAGCCTACAGTAACCTACATGCAGTGTTCAGTGCTAGCCTACAGTAACCTACATGCAGTGTTCAGTGCCAGCCTACAGTAACCTACATGCAGTGTTCAGTGCCAGCCTACAGTAACCTACATGCAGTGTTCAGTACCAGCCTACAGTAACCTACATGCAGTGTTCAGTGCCAGCCTACAGTAACCTACATGCAGTGTTCAGTGCCAGCCTACAGTAACCTACATGCAGTGTTCAGTGCCAGCCTACAGTAACCTACATGCAGTGTTCAGTGCCAGCCTACAGTAACCTACATGCAGTGTTCAGTGCCAGCCTACAGTAACCTACATGCAGTGTTCAGTGCCAGTCCACAGTAACCTACATGCAGTGTTCAGTGCCAGCCTACAGTAACCTACATGCACTGTTCAGTGCCAGCCTACAGTAACCTACATGCAGTGTTCAGTACCAGCCTACAGTAGCCTACATGCAGTGTTCAGTACCAGCCCACAGTAACCTACATGCAGTGTTCAGTGCCAGCCTACAGTAACCTACATGCAGTGTTCAGTACCAGCCTACAGTAGCCTACATGCAGTGTTCAGTACCAGCCCACAGTAACCTACATGCAGTGTTCAGTGCCAGCCTACAGTAACCTACATGCAGTGTTCAGTACCAGCCCACAGTAACCTACATGCAGTGTTCAGTGCCAGCCTACAGTAACCTACATGCAGTGTTCAGTACCAGCCTACAGTAACCTACATGCAGTGTTCAGTGCCAGCCTACAGTAACCTACATGCAGTGTTCAGTGCCAGCCCACAGTAACCTACATGCAGTGTTCAGTGCCAGCCTACAGTAACCTACATGCAGTGTTCAGTACCAGCCCACAGTAACCTACATGCAGTGTTCAGTACCAGCCCACAGTAACCTACATGCAGTGTTCAGTGCCAGTCCACAGTAACCTACATGCAGTGTTCAGTGCCAGTCCACAGTAACCTACATGCAGTGTTCAGTGCCAGCCTACAGTAACCTACATGCAGTGTTCAGTGCCAGCCTACAGTAACCTACATGCAGTGTTCAGTGCCAGCCCACAGTAACCTACATGCAGTGTTCAGTACCAGCCTACAGTAGCCTACATGCAGTGTTCAGTACCAGCCTACAGTAGCCTACATGCAGTGTTCAGTGCCAGTCCACAGTAACCTACATGCAGTGTTCAGTGCCAGCCTACAGTAACCAACATGCAGTGTTCAGTGCTAGCCTACAGTAACCTACATGCAGTGTTCAGTACCAGCCCACAGTAACCTACATGCAGTGTTCAGTGCCAGCCTACAGTAACCTACATGCAGTGTTCAGTACCAGCCTACAGTAACCTACAAGCAGTGTTCAGTAACGGCCTACAGTAACCTGCATGCAGTGTTCAGTGCCAGCCCATAGTAACCTACATGCAGTGTTCAGTGCCAGCCTACAGTAACCTACATGCAGTGTTCAGTGCCAGCCTACAGTAACCTACATGCACTGTTCAGTGCCAGCCTACAGTAACCTACATGCAGTGTTCAGTGCTAGCCTACAGTAACCTACATGCAGTGTTCAGTACCAGCCTACAGTAACCTACATGCAGTGTTCAGTGCCAGCCCACAGTAGCCTACATGCAGTGTTCAGTACCAGCCCACAGTAACCTACATGCAGTGTTCAGTACCAGCCCACAGTAACCTACATGCAGTGTTCAGTGCCAGCCCACAGTAACCTACATGCAGTGTTCAGTGCTAGCCTACAGTAACCTACATGCAGTGTTCAGTGCTAGCCTACAGTAACCTACATGCAGTGTTCAGTACCAGCCTACAGTAACCTACATGCAGTGTTCAGTGCTAGCCTACAGTAACCTACATGCAGTGTTCAGTGCTAGCCTACAGTAACCTACATGCAGTGTTCAGTGCTAGCCTACAGTAACCTACATGCAGTGTTCAGTGCCAGCCCACAGTAGCCTACATGCAGTGTTCAGTGCTAGCCTACAGTAACCTACATGCAGTGTTCAGTACCAGCCTACAGTAACCTACATGCAGTGTTCAGTACCAGCCTACAGTAACCTACATGCAGTGTTCAGTGCCAGTCTACAGTAACCTACATGCAGTGTTCAGTACCAGCCTACAGTAACCTACATGCAGTGTTCAGTACCAGCCCACAGTAACCTACATGCAGTGTTCAGTGCCAGCCTACAGTAACCAACATGCAGTGTTCAGTGCCAGTCTACAGTAACCAACATGCAGTGTTCAGTGCCAGTCTACAGTAACCTACATGCAGTGTTCAGTACCAGCCTACAGTAACCTACATGCAGTGTTCAGTACCAGCCTACAGTAACCTACATGCAGTGTTCAGTGCCAGCCTACAGTAACCAACATGCAGTGTTCAGTGCCAGTCTACAGTAACCTACATGCAGTGTTCAGTACCAGCCTACAGTAACCTACATGCAGTGTTCAGTACCAGTCCACAGTAACCTACATGCAGTGTTCAGTGCCAGCCCACAGTAACCTACATGCAGTGTTCAGTGCCAGCCTACAGTAGCCTACATGCAGTGTTCAGTGCTAGCCTACAGTAACCTACATGCAGTGTTCAGTACCAGCCTACAGTAACCTACATGCAGTGTTCAGTGCCGGCCTACAGTAACCTACATGCAGTGTTCAGTGCCAGCCTACAGTAACCTACATGCAGTGTTCAGTGCCAACCTACAGTAACCTACATGCAGTGTTCAGTGCCAGCCTACAGTAACCTACATGCAGTGTTCAGTGCCAGTCCACAGTGTATGAGACTTCTAAAAACGTTTTTACATTGTGAAGGACTTTGACATTCATTTTATGTATTAGTCTGTAAGACCATGGGCCAAATAGGTGAATGTAAATTGCATTGTATTGTGTTATATGATACAAGAAACCACTTAAAAATATATATATATTATTATCACCATACAGGGAATTAGACACTGTAGGCTTACCCCTCTGACTATTGGTTTATTTGCACATTCAAGCCTGTCTCAAAATACAATACTGTCCCTTTAATTGTATTTTACCTGACTGGCTTTTCACCGACAGCAGGTGATATAGCCGACACGTTTTGTGTTCCGCTAGGGATGCTGTAACTCCCCATTGTTGACCGATACTTCTCTATAACTGGGCTACCAACTCGCTATATAACAAAGACTATCTACATCCGGGCCACACGCCGCTCTGCGCTCTGATCTGAAAAGCGCAGACACTCGCCCGGTGATTGAAAGACCTCTCCCCAATATCCTTCTAGTACGTTGCTCTCTAGCTCTGCCTACAACTAAATCCCAGGCTCAATCTTGCAAAGTTAAATTTGGTTTGGTTTGTTGCATTGCAAATGGGCTGATATAATGCTGGTTCATAAATTTTTTTTAAAATAAACGTTGATCTACAATATATAGTGTAAACTAAATGGGCGAACTCAGCGAAGTTGGATCTCTGTACCGCCTGGCTTTGCTTCTGCGCATCAAGCCTGCAGGAGGGCGCACCGCCGGCCAAGCGCGACGTTTAGAGGGAACATTATTTACGAAGATTGTAAAAATGAGTCAACCCTACTTTATTGAGGTCTGAGTCAAAGCAATATGGCTATTTGCCAGTGTAATTGACTACTTAAAGATGAATAAACCCAGCCACTGCAAGGTCGAACGAATACAACGAATCACGCTTTGAATTCCAATAGAGGAGCTAACCAGCCAACAAGTGTGGTTACACAGTACATGTTATACAGTACACAGTACATGTAATACACTACACAGTACATGTAATACACTACACAGTACATGTAATACACTACACAGTACATGTAATACACTACACAGTACATGTTTTACAGTACACAGTACATGTTATACAGTACACAGTACATGTTATACAGTACACAGTACATGTTATACAGTACACAGTACATGTAATACACTACACAGTACATGTAATACACTACACAGTACATGTAATACACTACACAGTACATGTTTTACAGTACACAGTACATGTTATACAGTACACAGTACATGTAATACACTACACAGTACATGTAATACACTACACAGTACATGTTATACACTACACAGTACATGTAATACAGTACACATTTTACACTACATGTTATACAGTACATGTTATACACTACACAGTACATGTTATACAGTACACAGTACATGTAATACACTACACAGTACATGTTTTACAGTACACAGTACATGTAATACACTACACAGTACATGTTATACAGTACACAGTACATGTAATACACTACACAGTACATGTTATACAGTACACAGTACATGTAATACACTACACAGTACATATTTTACACTACATGTTTTACAGTACATGTTTTACACTGCATGTTATACAGTACATGTAATACAGTACCTATTATACAGTACATGTTATACAGTACATGTTATACAGTACATATTTTACACTACATGTTACACAGTACATGTAATACACTACACAGTACATGTCCTAACATCTCTCTGTGTCTCTGTCCTAACAGGTCCTAACAGGTCCTAACATCTCTCCGTGTCTCTGTCCTAACAGGTCCTAACATCTCTCTGTGTCTCTGTCCTAACAGGTCCTAACAGGTCCTAACATCTCTCTGTGTCTCTGTCCTAACAGGTCCTAACATCTCTCCGTTTCTCTGTCCTAACAGGTCCTAACATCTCTCCGTTTCTCTGTCCTAACAGGTCCTAACATCTCTCCGTTTCTCTGTCCTAACAGGTCCTAACATCTCTCCGTGTCTCTGTCCTAACAGGTCCTAACAGGTCCTAACATCTCTCTGTGTCTCTGTCCTAACAGGTCCCAACAGGTCCTAACATCTCTCCGTTTCTCTGTCCTAACAGGTCCTAACATCTCTGTGTCTCTGTCCTAACAGGTCCTAACAGGTCCTAACATCTCTCCGTGTCTCTGTCCTAACAGGTCCTAACATCTCTCTGTGTCTCTGTCCTAACAGGTCCTAACAGGTCCTAACATCTCTCTGTGTCTCTGTCCTAACAGGTCCTAACAGGTCCTAACATCTCTCTGTGTCTCTGTCCTAACAGGTCCCAACAGGTCCTAACATCTCTCTGTTTCTCTGTCCTAACAGGTCCTAACATCTCTCCGTGTCTCTGTCCTAACAGGTCCTAACATCTCTCTGTGTCTCTGTCCTAACAGGTCCTAACAGGTCCTAACATCTCTCTGTGTCTCTGTCCTAACAGGTCCCAACAGGTCCTAACATCTCTCCGTTTCTCTGTCCTAACAGGTCCTAACATCTACAGCCAGAGCCTGGCGTCCCTCAGCTATGACATCACCACGCCCTTTAACCTCACGACCTCTGGTCATCAGTTGCTTCTGCGCTGGTCGTCTGACCACGGCACCAACAGGAAGGGCTTCCACGTCAGATATGTGGGTGAGTATCAAAGTATGTATCCTGTTAATAATGACTTTCCTTCACCCAGCATGTCTTCATCCACCCAACCAAACACAACCAATAGGAGTCATTAACGTCATGGTACAGGGCCCCTACCAGAAATAGACTGGCCATTGGGCAGTTCTGGACAAAAAATTTTTTTTAATTTAAATTTTATTTCACCTTTATTTAACCAGGTGGGCAAGTTGAGAACAAGTTCTCATTTACAATTGTGACCTGGCCAATATAAAGCAAAGCAGTCTTTATACGATGTGAGCAAATGAGGTGAGAAGGGAGGTAAAGGTAAAAAAAGGCCATGTTGGCGAAGTAAATAGAATATATATATTCCCAGTCCATCCTAGGCCCCATCCATCCCTAGGCCCCGTCCATCCCTAGGCCCCATCCATCCCTAGGCCCCGTCCATCCCTGGGCCCCGTCCATCCCTGGGCCCCGTCCATCCCTGGGCCCTGTCCATCCCTAGGTCCATCCCTAGGTCCTGTCCATCCCTGGGCCCCGTCCATCCCTAGGCCCCGTCCATCCCTGGGCCCCGTCCATCCCCTAGGCCCCATCCATCCCTAGGCCCCGTCCATCCCTGGGCCCCGTCCATCCCTGGGCCCCGTCCATCCCTAGGTCCATCCCTAGGTCCACGTCCATCCCTGGGCCCCGTCCATCCCTAGGCCCCATCCATCCCTAGGCCTCGTCCATCCCTAGGCCCCGTCCATCCCTGGGCCCCATCCATCCTGGGCCCCGTCCATCCCTAGGCCCCGTCCATCCCTGGGCCCCGCCCATCCCTGGGCCCCGTCCATCCCTGGGCCCCATCCATCCCTGGGCCCCGTCCATCCCTAGGCCCCGTCCATCCCTGGGCCCCGTCCATCCCTAGGCCCCATCCATCCCTAGGCCTCGTCCATCCCTAGGTCCCGTTCATCCCTTGGCCCGTCCATCCCTAGGCCCCGTCCATCCCTAGGCCCCGTCCATCCCTAGGCCCCGTCCATCCCTGGGCCCGTCCATCCTATGCCCTGTCCATCCCTGGGCCCCGTCC
>NW_026286634.1:0-17500 GCF_023373465.1 Oncorhynchus keta | reverse complement strand
ACCTCCTGCCCAATGTATGACCATATTAGAGAGACATATTTCCCCAGATCACACAGAGATCCACAAAGAATTCGAAAACATATCCAATTTTGAAAAACTCCCTTACCTACGCAGAAATTCCACAGTGTGCCATCACAGCAAGATTTGTGACCTGTTGCCACGAGAAAAGGGCAACCAGTGAAGAACAAACACCATTGTAAATACAACCCATATTTATGCTTATTTATTTTATCTTGTGTCCTTTAATTATTTGTACATTGTGTATATATATATATATATATATATATATATATATATATATATATATATATATATATATATATATATAATATGACATTTGTAATGTCTTTACTGTTTTGAAACTGTTATGTGTAATGTTTACTGTTAATTTTTATTGTTTTCGCTATATATTCACTTTGTATGTTGTCTACCTCACTTGCTTTGGCAATGTTAACACATGTTTCCCATGCCAATAAAGCCCTTGAATTGAATTGAATTGAATTGAGAGACACAGAGAGACAGAGAGAGAGACACAGAGAGAGACAGAGAGAGAGACACAGAGAGAGACAGAGAGAGAGACACAGAGAGACACAGAGAGAGACACAGAGAGACACAGAGAGAGAGAGATTACAGAGACACAGAGAGAGAAAGAAAGAGAGAGAGAGAGAGAGAGAGAGAGGGAGAGAGAGAGGGAGGAGAGAGAGAGAGAGAGAGAGAGAGACACAGAGAGAGAGACACAGAGAGGGAGAGAGGGGAGAGAGAGAGGGAGAGAGAGAGGGGGGGAGAGGGGACACAGAGAGAGACACAGAGAGAGACACAGAGAGAGAGAGAGACACAGAGAGGGAGAGAGAGAGAGTGAGAGAGAGTCACAGGGATGGGGAGAGAGGGAGAGAGAGAGAGAGAGAGAGAGAGAGAGAGAGAGAGAGAGAGAGAGAGAGAGAGAGAGAGAGACAGAGAGACAGAGAGAGAGAGAGGGAGGGGGAGGGGGAGAGAGAGAGAGGGAGAGAGAGGGAGAGGGAGAGAGGGAGAGAGAGAGAGAGAGAGGGAGAGGGAGAGAGGGAGATGGAGAGAGAGGGAGATGGAGAGAGAGAGGGGAGAGAGAGAGGGAGAGAGAGAGGTGGAGAGAGAGAGAGGGAGAGAGAGAGGTGGAGAGAGAGAGAGGGGAGAGAGAGAGGGAGAGGGAGAGAGGGGAGGGAGAGAGAGAGGGAGAGAGAGGGAGGAGAGGGGAGGGAGGAGGGGGAGAGGAGAGAGGGAGAGAGGGAGAGAGAGGGGGAGAGAGGAGAGAAATACAACCCATATTTATGCTTATTTATTTTTATCTTGTGTCCTTTAATTATTTGTACATTGTGTATATATATATTCACTTTGTATGTTGTCTACCTCACTTGCTTTGGCAATGTTAACACATGTTTCCCATGCCAATAAAGCCCTTGAATTGAATTGAATTGAATTGAATTGAGAGACTGTTGCAACCAATTTAAACACCACATCAGGGTTAGCTGAGACCTCGGAGACCGAGGAGGGTACATAGGGTATCACAATAGGGCATCATGTGGAACGTAGCCTGAGATTTGCTCTAGTTGTAGACAGATGGAGTTTGTTGAGACGCATTCCATTCCTTTCTGCAGGTTGTAGCCTCTGATTGGTGCTGTGTGTTTACATGGAATCTGTTTGGTGTTCTTGTTCGAGTGTGAAATGATGGGTTTAAACAGCCCCGTCCAAACAAATAACTGTCGCTGGTATCAGGATGCACAATATAGTTTTTTTGTGAGAAAGCAAATTGAATATGTGTGCCTATGGGCCATTGATGATTTCCGTAAACTTAAAAATAAAAACAATTGAATCTTGTGGTTCATGTTTTAAAGTGACTGCTCAGCTCAGTGGGTACAGTGTTGACGTCCACCATGTTGTAGAGACCTGACTCTCCTCCTCAGTCTACAGCAGTAATGTCCACCATGTTGTAGAGACCTGACTCTCCTCCTCAGTCTACAGCAGTAACGTCCACCATGTTGTAGAGACCTGACTCTCCTCCTCAGTCTACAGCAGTAACATCCACCATGTTGTAGAAACCTGACTCTCCTCCTCAGTCTACAGCAGTAACATCCACCATGTTGTAGAGACCTGACTCTCCTCCTCAGTCTACAGCAGTAACATCCACCATGTTGTAGAGACCTGACTCTCCTCAGTCTACAGCAGTAATGTCCACCATGTTGTAGAGACCTGACTCTCCTCCTCAGTCTACAGCAGTAACATCCACCATGTTGTAGAAACCTGACTCTCCTCCTCAGTCTACAGCAGTAACATCCACCATGTTGTAGAGACCTGACTCTCCTCCTCAGTCTACAGCAGTAACATCCACCATGTTGTAGAGACCTGACTCTCCTCCTCAGTCTACAGCAGTAATTGGCCACCATGTTGTAGAGACCTGACTCTCCTCCTCAGTCTACAGCAGTAACATCCACCATGTTGTAGAGACCTGACTCTCCTCAGTCTACAGCAGTAATGTCCACCATGTTGTAGAGACCTGACTCTCCTCAGTCTACAGCAGTAATGTCCACCATGTTGTAGAGACCTGACTCTCCTCCTCAGTCTACAGCAGTAATGTCCACCATGTTGTAGAGACCTGACTCTCCTCCTCAGTCTACAGCAGTAATGTCCACCATGTTGTAGAGACCTGACTCTCCCTCCTCAGTCTACAGCAGTAATGTCCACCATGTTGTAGAGACCTGACTCTCCTCCTCAGTCTACAGCAGTAATGTCCACCATGTTGTAGAGACCTGACTCTCCTCCTCAGTCTACAGCAGTAACATCCACCATGTTGTAGAGACCTGACTCTCCTCAGTCTACAGCAGTAATGTCCACCATGTTGTAGAGACCTGACTCTCCTCAGTCTACAGCAGTAACGTCCACCATGTTGTAGAGACCTGACTCTCCTCAGTCTACAGCAGTAACATCCACCATGTTCTAGAGATGTGACTCTCCATCTCTCTCATCATCTCATAAATATAATGTATTTTTAATATGTTTCTGTAAATAACAATTTAACATCAAAGTCAAGCAAACTTTTGTAATTGCTGTATACCTCCTCTCCTCTCCTCTCCTCTCCTCTCCTCTCTCCTCTCCCTCTCTCCCTCTCCTCTCCCTCTCTCCTCTCCTCTCTCTCTCTCCTCTCCCTCTCCCTCTCCCTCTCCTCTCCTCTCCTCTCCTCTCCTCTCCCTCTCCCTCCCTCTCCTCTCCTCTCTCTCTCTCCTCTTCTCTCCCCCTATCCCTCCTCTCCCCCTATCCCCTCCTCTCCTCTCCTCGCCTCTTCCCCTATCCCTCCTCTCCTCTCCCTCCCTCTCCTCTCCTCTCCTCTCCTCTCCTCTCCTCTCCTCTCCTCTCCTCTCCTCTCCTCTCCTCTCCTCTCCTCTCTCTCCTCTCCTCTCCCTCTCCCTCTCCCTCTCCCTCTCCCTCTCCCTCTCCCTCTCTTCTCCTCTCCCTCTCCTCAGCGATGTACTGCAGTACTCCAGACTCCCCCAGCAGGGTTTTGTAGTGAGCCAGACAGGAGGGCATCTCAACAGTGTGGTGCGTTGGGGCTGTGACCGGGCTACCGGCTCATTGGAAAGGCCACAGCTGTCTGTAAGAAGACGGCCTTTGGGTATTATACCTGGGACTCAACGGTACCTGCATGTCAAGGTAAGAGCTCTGAGCACTGTGTCTACTGGCTGGGTGGCTGTGTGGTTGGCTGGCTGGCTGGGTGGTTGGCTGGCTGGCTGGCTTGCTGGCTGGCTTGTTGGGTGGCTGGCTTCCTGGCTGGCTGGTGGGCTTGCTGGGTGGCTGGCTGGCTGGCTGGCTGGCTTGCTGGGTGGCTGGCTGGCTTGCTGGGTGGCTGGCTGGCTTGCTGGGTGGCTGGCTTCCTGGCTGGCTGGCAGACATGTATTTCTTAGTCTAGGCTGTGTTCCAAAAGGCACTCTGTTCTCTATAGTGTGCTATAGTGACCAGAGTCCTGTGGGTAGAGCCCTGTGGGTGGAGCCCTGTGGGTGGAGCCCTGTGGGTAGAGATCTGTGGGTGGAGTCCTGTGGGTAGAGATCTGTGGGTAGAGCCCTGTGGGTGGAGCCCTGTGGGTAGAGCCCTGTGGGTGGAGCCCTGTGGGTAGAGACCTGTGGGTAGAGACCTGTGTGTAGAGTAGCTAGTCTGACAGTCTCTCTTCAGCTCCTATCACAGAGAGTAGCTAGTCTGACAGTCTCTCTTCAGCCCCTATCACAGAGAGTAGCTAGTCTGACAGTCTCTCTTCAGCCCCTATCACAGAGAGTAGCTAGTCTGACAGTCTCTTCAGCTCCTATCACAGAGAGTAGCTAGTCTGACAGTCTCTCTTCAGCTCCTATCACAGAGAGTAGCTAGTCTGATGGTCTCTCTTCAGCTCCTATCACAGAGAGTAGCTAGTCTGACAGTCTCTCTTCAGCCCCTATCACAGAGAGTAGCTAGTCTGACAGTCTCTCTTCAGCTCCTATCACAGAGAGTAGCTAGTCTGACAGTCTCTCTTCAGCTCCTATCACAGAGAGTAGCTAGTCTGACAGTCTCTCTTCAGCTCCTATCACAGAGAGTAGCTAGTCTGACAGTCTCTCTTCAGCTCCTATCACAGAGAGTAGCTAGTCTGACAGTCTCTCTTCAGCTCCTATCACAGAGAGTAGCTAGTCTGACAGTCTCTCTTCAGCTCCTATCACAGAGAGTAGCTAGTCTGACAGTCTCTCTTCAGCTCCTATCACAGAGAGTAGCTAGTCTGACGGTCTCTCTTCAGCCCCATGTCAGTAGCTGAACTTCTGATTGAGGAGAATGTTCTGTCGAGCAGAAACAGAGCAGAAATCAATCGTCTTTTGTTCTGTCAATTCCACCACCTGATGACTCTGGCTAGCTAACTTCCTTCCTGATTACCAAGCTGTCTGTGTCAGTGTACGCCTCCCAAAATGGCACCCTTATTCCCTAGATAGTGCACTACTTCCTATGGGCCCCGGTCAAAAGTAGTGCACTAAATAGGAATAGGGTGCCATTTGACACACGGAACCCCTTTTTTTCTGTGTCGTGTTCCGTAAACATCGTTGTTGTGTTCCGTTCACCTAATTGGGTTCTTTGTTACCCTGGGAACCACACATTGTAGAAGGTGTCATGTCATTCTGTTCTGCTCTGCTCTGAAACAATGTATCGTTAACACCACTCTGTCTGTTCCACGAGCACAGACAGGTCCATTATGCCGAAGCTGTGACTATATAGTAACAACTGCAAAGATCGTGGAGCGCAACCTGCCAATTAATTGACAATACAATACTAATCTAGTCACCCACAACCAAAATGAGCTCCTAAGGTGGTAACTAGAGAGGAACAGATCGTTAATGGTTGTCTTTCTCTTATATCTCCTACGGTGCAGGTGTCTTTAAGTAGTGTGTTGTCTTTTTCTCTTATAGCTCCTAGGTGTCTTTAAGTAGTGTGTTGTCTTTCTCTTATAGCTCCTACGGTGCAGGTGTCTTTTAAGTAGTGTGTTGTCTTTCTCTTATAGCTCCTAAGGTGCAGGTGTCTTTAAGTAGTGTGTTGTCTTTCTCTTATAGCTCCTACGGTGCAGGTGTCTTTAAGTAGTGTGTTGTCTTTCTCTTATAGCTCCTACGGTGCAGGTGTCTTTAAGTAGTGTGTTGTCTTTCTCTTATAGCTCCTACGGTGCAGGTGTCTTTAAGTAGTGTGTTGTCTTTCTCTTATAGCTCCTACGGTGCAGGTGTCTTTAAGTAGTGTGTTGTCTTTCTCTTATAGCTCCTACGGTGCAGGTGTCTTTAAGTAGTGTGTTGTATTTAAGTAGTGTGTTGTATTTAAGTAGTGTGTTGTATTTAAGTAGTGTGTTGTATTTAAGTAGTGTGTTGTCTTTCTCTTATAGCCCCTACGGTGCAGGTGTCTTTAAGTAGTGTGTTGTCTTTCTCTTATAGCTCCTACGGTGCAGGTGTCTTTAAGTAGTGTGTTGTATTTAAGTAGTGTGTTGTATTTAAGTAGTGTGTTGTATTTAAGTAGTGTGTTGTATTTAAGTAGTGTGTTGTATTTAAGTAGTGTGTTTTATTTAAGTAGTGTGTTGTATTTAAGTAGTGTGTTGTATTTAAGTAGTGTGTTGTATTTAAGTAGTGTGTTGTATTTAAGTAGTGTGTTGTATTTAAGTAGTGTGTTGTATTTAAGTAGTGTGTATTTAAGTAGTGTGTTGTCTTTAAGTAGTGTGTTGTATTTAAGTAGTGTGTTGTATTTAAGTAGTGTGTTGTATTTAAGTAGTGTGTTGTATTTAAGTAGTGTGTTGTATTTAAGTAGTGTGTTGTATTTAAGTAGTGTGTTTTATTTAAGTAGTGTGTTGTAAGTAGTGTGTTGTATTTAAATAGTGTGTTGTATTTAAGTAGTGTGTTGTATTTAAGTAGTGTGTTGTATTTAGGTAGTGTGTTGTATTTAAGTAGTGTGTTGTATTTAAGTAGTTGGTTTTATTTAATGAGAGTGTTGTAAGTAGTGTGTTGTATAGTAGTGTGTTTTATTTAAGTAGTGTGTTGTAAGTAGTGTGTTGTATTTAAATAGTGTTTGTATTTAAGTAGTGTGTTGTATTTAAGTAGTGTGTTGTATAGTAGTGTGTTTTTATTTAAGTAGTGTGTTGTATAGTAGTGTGTTTTATTTCAGTAGTGTGTTGTATAGTAGTGTGTTTTATTTAAGTAGTGTGTTGTATAGTAGTGTGTTTTATTTAAGTAGTATGTTGTATAGTAGTGTGTTTTATTTAAGTAGTGTGTTGTATAGTAGTGGGTTTTATTTAAGTAGTGTGTTGTATAGTAGTGTGTTTTATTTAAGTAGTATGTTGTATAGTAGTGTGTTTTATTTAAGTAGTGTGTTGTATAGTAGTGTGTTTTATTTAAGTAGTATGTTGTATAGTAGTGTGTTTTATTTAAGTAGTATGTAATCATTGCTGATGCTTGTGGTGATCAAACAATTTACCAAGTTGGCATCAATGAAGTTCTACTCTATTCTATTCTACTATATTATACTGTACGCTACTATATTATACTCTACTCTTCTCTATTCTACTCTACTATATTCTATTCTACTATATTATACTGTACGCTACTATATTATACTCTACTCTTCTCTATTCTATTCTACTATATTATACTGTACGCTACTATATTATACTCTACTCTTCTCTATTCTACTTACTATATTCTACTTACTCTACTATATTCTGCTCTACTCTATTCTACTATATTCTATTCGATTCTACTCTATTCTACTCTACTCTATTCTATTCTATTATATTATACTGTACGCTACTATATTATACTCTACTCTTCTCTATTCTACTCTACTATATTCTATTCTACTATATTATACTGTACGCTACTATATTATACTCTACTCTTCTCTATTCTACTCTACTATATTCTATTCTACTATATTATACTGTACGCTACTATATTTATACTCTACTCTTCTCTATTCTACTCTACTATATTCTACTCTACTCTACTATATTCTGCTCTACTCTATTCTACTGTATTATACTGTACGCTACTATATTATACTCTACTCTTCTCTATTCTACTCTACTATATTCTACTCTACTCTACTATATTCTGCTCTACTCTATTCTACTATATTCTATTCGATTCTACTCTATTCTACTCTACTATATTCTATTCTACTCTACTCTGCTCTACTCTATTCTACTCAACTATATTATACTATACTCTATTATAATCTACTCTATTATACTCTACTCTATTATACTTTACTCTACTCTATTCTACTGTGCTATACTATATTCTACTATACTTTACTCTACTCTATTCTACTATATTCTACTCTACTATATTCTAATGTACTATATTCTATTCTACTCTACTCTATTCTAAATGTACTCTACTCTAATGTACTCTGTTCTACTATATTCTAAATCTACTCTATTCTACTCTACTCTATTCTACTATATTCTATTCTACTCTACTCTACTCTATTATAAATGTACTCTACTCTAATGTACTCTGTTCTACTATATTCTAAATCTACTCTATTCTACTCTACTCTATTCTACTATATTCTATTCTACTCTATTCTACTCTATTCTACTCTACTCTATTCTATTCTACTCTACTCTACTCTACTCTATTCTACTATATTATACTCTATTATACTCTATTCCATTCTACTCTATTCTACTCTACTCTATTCTACTATATTATATTCTACTATATTCTATTCTACTATATTCTACTCTACTCTATTCTATTCTACTCTATTCTAAATCTACTATTTTCTACTCTACTCTAATGTACTCTATTCTACTCAATTCTACTCTACTCTACTCTATTCTACTCTATTCTACTCTTCTCTATTCTACTATATTCTACTCCACTCTCTATTCAATTCTACTCTATTCTACTCTACTCTATTCTACTCTACTCTATTCTATTCTACTCTACTCTATTGTATTCTACTCTATACTACTATATTCTACTCTATTATATTCTTCTCTATTATATTATACTCTACTCTATTCTATTCTACTATATTCTACTCTACTCTATTCTACTATATTCTACTCTATTGTATTCTACTCTATTGTATTCTACTTTATTCTACTCTATTGTATTCTACTCTATTGTATTCTACTCTATTCTACTATATTCTACTCTACTCTATTGTATTATATTCTACTCTATTGTATTCTACTCTATTCTATTCTACTTTATTCTACTCTATTGTATTCTACTCTATTCTACTATATTCTACTCTATCTATTCTACTCTACTCTATTCTACTATAATCTACTCTATTGTATTCTACTCTACTCTATTCTACTATATTCTACTCTATTGTATTCTACTCTATTCTATTCTACTTTATTCTACTCTATTGTATTCTACTCTATTCTACTATATTCTACTCTACTCTATTGTATTCTACTCTATTCTACTATATTCTACTCTATTATATTTGACTCTACTATTTAAACAACTCTTTGGGAGGACATAATGAAATGTAAGAGAAAGGAACAAGCGAATACCTTATACCTTTCCCATCTATAGGTGCATGTAATGGTAATGGTCCATGTTGTTTCTGATACCCCAGGTGTCCTAAAACAGAGAATCAGAAAGCTACACGGAGCATGTTATTTCTGATACCCTGGTGTCCTAAAACAGAGAATCAGAAAGCTACACGGTCCATGTTGTTTCTAATACCCCAGGTGTCCTAAAACAGAGAATCAGAAAGCTACACGGAGCATGTTATTTCTGATACCCCTGGTGTCCTAAAACAGAGAATCAGAAAGCTACACGGAGCATGTTATTTCTGATACCCCTGGTGTCCTAAAACAGAGAATCAGAAAGCTACACGGTCCATGTTGTTTCTAATACCCCCAGGTGTCCTAAAACAGAGAATCAGAAAGCTACACGGAGCATGTTATTTCTGATACCCCTGGTGTCCTAAAACAGAGAATCAGAAAGCTACACGGTCCATGTTGTTTCTAATACCCCAGGTGTCCTAAAACAGAGAATCAGAAAGCTACACGGTCCATGTTATTTCTGATACCCCCAGGTGTCCTAAAACAGAATCAAAAGCTACATGGAGCATGTTGTTTCTAATTCCCCAGGTGTCCTAAAACAGAGAATCAGAAAGCTACATGGAGCATGTTGTTTCTATCTAAAACTGTTTTAATGGTAAATATCATAGACAAGAGTTTATTAGGGGTTAAACAACACTGTGTAATCAGGTGGAACGTGGGAGGAACTAAATGTCTTGTACTTTATTTCACAACTATAGTTGAATATAATGGTAGTGTGACCTAAATGATGAATTCTCTCTGCTATGAAACAGTTATAGTGTACATCAATGGAACCATATGGACAACTACATGATATCACTACATACATGATATCACTACATACATGATATCACTACATACATGATGTCACTACATACATGATATCACCACATACATGATATCACTACATACATGATATCACTACATACATGATATCACTACATACATGATGTCACTACATACATGATATCACCACATACATGATATCACTACATACATGATATCACTACATACATGATGTCACTACATACATGATATCACCACATACATGATATCACTACATACATGACACTACATACATGATATCACTACATACATGATATCACCACATACATGATATCACTACATACATGATATCACTACATACATGATGTCACTACATACATGATATCACTACATACATGATGTCACTACATACATGATATCACCACATACATGATATCACTACATACATGATATCACTACATACATGATGTCACTACATACATGATATCACCACATACATGATATCACTACATACATGACACTACATACATGATATCACTACATACATGATATCACTACATACATGATATCACTACATACATGATATCACCACATACATGATATCACTACATACATGATATCACTACATACATGATATCACTACATACATGATGTCACTACATACATGATATCACCACATACATGATATCACTACATACATGATATCACTACATACATGATGTCACTGCATACATGATATCACCGCATACATGATATCACTACATACATGACACTACATACATGATATCACTACATACATGATATCACTACATACATGATATCACTACATACATGATACTACATACATGATATCACCACATACATGATATCACTACATACATGATATCACTACATACATGATGTCACTACATACATGATATCACCACATACATGATATCACTACATACATGATATCACTACATACATGATATCACCACATACATGATATCACTACATACATGATATCACTACATACATGATATCACTACATACATGATATCAATACATACATGATATCACCACATACATGACATCAATACATACATGATATCACCACATACATGATATCACTGCATACATGATATCACTACATACATGATATCACTACATACATGATACTACATACATGATATCACTACATACATAATATCATACATGCATGATATCACTGCATACATGATATCACTACATACATGATATCACACTACATACATGATACTACATACATAATATCACTACATACATGATCTCACTACATACATGACACTACATACATGATATCACTACATACATGATATCACTACATACATGATTTCACTACATACATGATATCACTACATACATGATATCACTACATACATGATTTCACTTACATACATGATACTACATACATGATATCACTACATACATAATATCACTACATACATGATATCACTACATACATGATATCACTACATACATGATATAACTACATACATGATTTCACTACATACATGATACTACATACATGATATCACTACATACATAATATCACTACATACATGATATCACTGCATACATGATATCACTACATACATGATATCACTACATGCATGATACTACATACATGATATCACTACATACATAATATCACTACATGCATGATATCACTGCATACATGATATCACTACATACATGATATCACTACATACATGATACTACATACATAATATCACTACATACATGATCTCACTACATACATGACACTACATACATGATATCACTACATACATGATATCACTACATACATGATATCACTACATACATGATATTACTACATACATGATTTCACTACATACATGATACTACATACATGATATCACTTCATACATAATATCACTACATACATGATATCACTACATACATGATATCACTACATACATGATATCACGACATACATGATATAACTACATACATGATTTCACTACATACATGATACTACATACATGATATCACTACATACATAATATCACTACATACATGATATCACTACATACATGATGACACTGCATACATGATATCAATACATA
Organism: Oncorhynchus keta; assembly: GCF_023373465.1. Taxonomy (NCBI): domain Eukaryota; kingdom Metazoa; phylum Chordata; class Actinopteri; order Salmoniformes; family Salmonidae; genus Oncorhynchus; species Oncorhynchus keta. Next base: position 5,530 of record NW_026286634.1, on the reverse strand, counting down.
CAGTACATGATACTACATACATGATATCACTACATACATAATATCACTACATACATGATATCACTGCATACATGATATCACTACATACATGATATCACTACATACATGATACTACATACATGATATCACTACATAAATAATATCACTACATACATTATATCACTACATACATGATATCACTACATACATGATGACACTGCATACATGATATCAATGATATACAGTACATGATACTACATACATGATATCACTACATACATAATATCACTACATACATGATATCACTGCATACATGATATCACTACATACATGATACTACATACATGATATCACTACATACATGATATCACTACATACATGATATCACTACATACATGATATCACCACATACATGATATCACTACATACATGATATCACTACATACATAATATCACTACATACATGATATCACTGCATACATGATATCACTACATACATGATATCACTACATACATGATACTACATACATGATATCACTACATACATGATATCACTACATACATGATATCACTACATACATGATATCACTACATCCATGACATCACTACATACATGACATCACTACATACATGATATCACTACATACATGATATCACTACATACATGATATCACTACATACATGATATCACTACATACATGATATCACTACATACATGATATCACTACATACATGATATCACTACATACATGATATCACTACATACATGATATCACTACATCCATGACATCACTACATACATGACATCACTACATACATGATATCACTACATACATGATATCACTACATACATGATATCACTACATACATGACTTGATACCAGAACGACGGTATTATCTCTGTGATCTGTCGTCTGAAAAGAACGACGACGGAAATACAAAAATATATATATATTTTCTCTAAATCGTTATCTCTAACGGCATGGTGTTTTAGAAAGATAGAGCTGCAGGAAATTACACCCCGTAAGTTAATTAGCTCTTCATGAACCTTCTATCCAATTCATTTCTACGTAGTTCTCGACACAATTATTACCTAGTAGTTTGCCTAGCAAGCAAAGTGGTCCTTCTGTAGCTCAGTTGGTAGAGCATGGCGCTTGTAACGCCAGGGTAGTGGGTTCGATTCCCGGGACCACCCATACGTAGAATGTATGCACACATGACTGTAAGTCGCTTTGGATAAAAGCGTCTGCTAAATGGCATATATAGCAACTAGTCATTATCTGGTAACAAACTGTTAACTACCTAGTAGCTAGTACTTGCCTATGAACGAGTATTACCTAGTCACTATTAACTACCTAGAAGCTAGTACTTGCCTATGAACGAGTATTACCTAGTCAATATTAACTACCTAGTCAATATTAACTACCTAGTAACTAGTAATTACATTTAACTAGCAATTACCTAGTAACTATGAACTACCTAATAGCTAGTAATTACCTAGTAACTATTATCTACATATTAATAACTAGTAATTACTATTAACTACATAGTAACCAGTAATTAGCAAGTAAGTTTTAACTGACTAGTAACTAATTACCTAGTAACTATTAATTACATAGTGATTACCTAGTAGCTGGCAATTGCCTAGCATCTATTAACGAGTTAGTTCAGGAATGAAGAATTCTTTTGTAGAATGAAGTGCAACCAGTCACAGATTTAAATTACTAGGATGACAACTAATACCTTTATTTAAAGGTGAGGTGATATACCTTTATTTAAAGGTGAGGTGATAGAATAGTAGGATATACCTTTATTTAAAGGTGAGGTGATAGTAGTAGAATATACCTTTATTTAAAGGTGAGGTGATAGTAGTAGAATATACCTTTATTTAAAGGTGAGGTGATAGTAGTAGAATATACCTTTATTTAAAGGTGAGGTGATAGTAGTAGAATATACCTTTATTTAAAGGTGAGGTGATAGTAGTAGAATATACCTTTATTTAAAGGTGAGGTGATAGTAGTAGAATATACCTTTATTTAAAGGTGAGGTGATAGTAGTAGAATATACTTTTATTTAAAAGTGAGGCAATAGAAGAGTAGAATATACCTTTATTTAGTGAGGCAATAGAAGAGAAGAATATACCTTTATTTAAAGGTGAGGTGATAGTAGTAGAACATACCTTTATTTAAAGTGAGGCAATAGAAGAGAAGAATATACCTTTATTTAAAGGTGAGGCAATAGAAGAGAAGAATATACCTTTATTTAAAGTGAGGCAATAGAAGAGTAGAATATACCTTTATTTAAAGTGAGGCAATAGAAGAGTAGAATATACCTTTATTTAAAGGTGAGGTGATAGTAGTAGAATATACCTTTATTTAAAGGTGAGGTGATAGTAGTAGAATATACTTTTATTTAAAAGTGAGGCAATAGAAGAGTAGAATATACCTTTATTTAAAGTGAGGCAATAGAAGAGAAGAATATACCTTTATTTAAAGGTGAGCTGATAGTAGTAGAATATACCTTTATTTAAAGGTGAGGTGATAGTAGTAGAATATACCTTTATTTAAAGGTGAGGTGATAGTAGTAGAATATACTTTTATTTAAAAGTGAGGCAATAGAAGAGTAGAATATACCTTTATTTAAAGTGAGGCAATAGAAGAGAAGAATATACCTTTATTTAAAGGTGAGCTGATAATAGTAGTAGAATATCCCTTTATTTAAAGTGAGGCAATAGAAGAGAAGAATATACCTTTATTTAAAGGTGAGGTGATAGAATAGTAGAATATACCTTTATTTAAAGGTGAGGTGATAGTAGTAGAATATACCTTTATTTAAAGGTGAGGTGATAGTAGTAGAACATACCTTTATTTAAAAGTGAGGCAATAGAAGAGAAGAATATACCTTTATTTAAAGGTGAGGTGATAGTAGAGTAGAATATACCTTTATTTAAAGGTTAGGCAATAGAAGAGTAGAATATACCTTTATTTAAAGGTGAGGTGATAGTAGTAGAATATACATTTATTTAAAGGTTAGGCAATAGAAGAGAAGAATATACCTTTTTGTAAAGTGAGGCAATAGAAGAGTAGACTATACCTTTATTTAAAGGTGAGGTGATAGTAGTAGAATATACCTTTATTTAAAGTGAGGCCATCATGTTCATCGTATGAAGGAGACCAAGGTGCAGCGTGGTATGCCTACATTCTCTTTATTAAAAGAATGAACACTGAACAAACTAACAAAATAACAAATGAAACGTGAAGCTATACAACATAGTGCTGACAGGCAACTACACATAGACAAGATCCCACACCAGAAAGTGGGAAAAAGGCCTGCCTATATATGATCCCCAATCAGAGACAATGATAAACAGCTGTCTCTGATTGGGAACCATATCAGGCAAAACAGACATACAAAACTCTAGACATACAAAACCCCTAGACATACAAAACCCCTAGACATACAAAAACCCTAGACATACCACACAGACACCCCTAGACATACCAAACCCCTAGACATACCACACCCTAGACATACAAAAACCCTGGACATGCAAAGCCCTGGACATACCAGAGCCCTGGACCCTGGACATAACACAAAACCTAGACATACAAAAACACTAGACAAAAACCCCTGGACATACAAAACCCCTAGACATACAAAAACCCCTAGACAACCCTGGACATGCAAAACCCTGGACATGCCAAAACCCCCTGGACATACAAAAACCTAGACATACCAAACCCCTAGACCAAAACCCTGGACATGCAAAAACCCTGGACATACCACACCCTGGACATACAAAACCCCCTAGACCTGGACATACAACAACCTAGACATACCCCCTAGACACCCCTAGACATACAAAACCCTAGACATACCAAAACCCCTAGACATGCCGACCTAGACATACAAAACCCCTAGACATGCAAAACCCTAGACATACAAAACCCCTAGACATACAGAACCCTGGACATGCAAAAACCCTAGACATACCACACCCTAGACATGGACATACCAAAACCCTAGACATACAAAACCTAGACATACCAAACCCCTAGACATACAAAAACCCGGACATGCCAAACCCCTGGACATGCCCTAACAGGCCTGGACATGGACAAAACCCTGGACATGCAAACCCTGGACATACCCAGACCCTGGACATGCAAAACCCCTGGACATGCCACACCCCTGGACATGCCAAACCCTAGACATGCCAAAACCCCTAGACATACCCACGCCCTGGAAACCCTGGACATGCAAAAACCCTAGACATACAAAAACCCTAGACATACCAAAACCCTAGACATACAAAAACCTAGACATGCAAAACCCCCTAGACATACAAAACCCTAGACATACAAAACCTAGACATACCAAAACCCTAGACATACAAAACCTAGGCATACAAAACCCTAGACATACAAAAACCCTAGACATACCAAAACCCTAGACATACCAAAACCCTAGACATACAAAACCCTAGACATACCAAAACCCCATAGACATACCAAAACCCTAGACATGCAAAACATAGACATACAACACCCCTAGACATAGGCCCTGGACATACCAAGCCCTGGACATGCCAAAGCACCGGACATGCAAAGGCACTAGACATGCAAAAGCACGGGACATGCAAAGACACCGGACATACAAAAGCCTAGAGTGCCCACCTAGTCACACCTGACCTAACCAACATATATAGAAAACAGAGATATCTAAGGTCAGGGTGTAACAGAAGGATAGTAGTAGGATATACCTTCATCAGTTGTTTTATTTTCTCTAGATCGGCTCCCAGTTTTAAATCAGGGTGATTACGGTACTTGTACTACCGTCCAAAGCCTTCCATCATGGCCTGGCTCCCAGACATTGGCTCCCAGACTTTGGCTCCCAGACTTTGGCTCCCAGACTTTGGCTCCCAGACTTTGGCTCCCAGACGCCATTCTAATCGGTCCTGATAATCTCTGTCAAACTCAGATTTCTCTCTGTTGCTTTGCCAAACACAGGTCTCCTCTTCACTGGCCTCAGTGTGTCAGAGAAAACAGAAGAAGGAAGAGATGTGTCTTATATATTCTCTGTTCTCTTCCTTTCTCTGCTCTTCTTACTCTTGTTATTCTTCCTTTCTCTGTTCTGTCCTCGCTCTCTCCTCCTTTCTCTCCTCCTCTTCTGTTCTCTCCCCCTCTCCTCTCCTCCCCTCTTCTGTTCTCTCCTCCCACTCTTCTGTTCTCTCCCCCTCTCCTCTCCTCCCCTCTTCTGTTCTCTCCTCCCACTCTTCTGTTCTCTCCCCCTCTCCTCTCCATCCCTCGTCTGTTCTCTCCTCCCCTCTTCTGTTATCTCTCCCCCTCTTCTGTTCTCTCCTCCCCTCTTCTGTTCTCTCCTCTCCTCTCTTCTGTTCTCACCTCTCCTCTCCTCTCCTCTCCTCTCCTCTCCTCTCCTCTCCTCTCCTCTCCTCTCCTCTCCCTCTCCTCTCCTCTCCATCTCCCTCCTCCTCTCCTCCCCTCCCCTCCTCCTCCCTCTCCCTCTCCCTCTCCCTCTCCCTCTCCGCCTCC
>NW_026286633.1:0-5045 GCF_023373465.1 Oncorhynchus keta | reverse complement strand
ACACAACGACCAACACTTAAAGGCGCCCTTAATGAGGAGGGGATGTGACCGTTGTGAGAACAACACAACGACTCATCACTTAAAGGCGTCCTTAATGAGGAGGACGTGACCGTTATGAGAACAACAACACAACGACCAGCACTTAAAGACATCCTTAATTTTTTTTTATTTTTTTATTTCACCTTTATTTAACCAGGTAGGCTGGTTGAGAACAAGTTCTCATTTGCAACTGCGACCTGGCCAAGATAAAGCATAGCAGTGTGAACAGACAACACAGAGTTACACATGGAGTAAACAATTAACTAGTCAATAACACAGTAGAAAAAAATGGGCAATCTATATACAATGTGTGCAAAAGGCATGAGGAGGTAGGCGAATAATACAATTTTGCAGATTAACACTGGAGTGATAAATGATCAGATGGGCATGTACAGGTAGAGATATTGGTGATATTGGTGTGCAAAAGAGCAGAAAAGTAAATAAATAAAAACAGTATAAAAACAGTATGGGAATGAGGCAGGTGAATAAGGGTGAGCTATTTACCTATAGACTATGTACAGCTGCAGCGATCGGTTAGCTGCTCGGATAGCTGATGTTTGAAGTTGGTGAGGGAGATAAAAGTCTCCAACTTCAGCGATTTTGCAATTCGTTCCAGTCACAGGCAGCAGAGTACTGGAACGAAAGGCGGCCAAATGAGGTGTTGGCTTTAGGGATGATCAGTGAGATACACCTGCTGGAGCGCGTGCTACGGATGGGTGTTGCCATCGTGACCAGTGAACTGAGATAAGGCGGAGCTTTACCTAGCATGGACTTGTAAATGACCTGGAGCCAGTGGGTCTGGCGACGAATATGTAGTGAGGGCCAGCCGACTAGAGCATACAAGTCGCAGTGGTGGGTGGTATAAGGTGCTTTAGTGACAAAACGGATGGCACTGTGATAGACTGCATCCAGTTTGCTGAGTAGAGTGTTGGAAGCCATTTTGTAGATGACATCGCCGAAGTCGAGGATCGGTAGGATAGTCAGTTTTACTAGGGTAAGCTTGGCAGCGTGAGTGAAGGAGGCTTTGTTGCGGAATAGAAAGCCGACTCTGGATTTGATTTTTGATTGGAGATGTTTGATGTGAGTCTGGAAGGAGAGTTTGCAGTCTAGCCAGACACCTAGGTACTTATAGATGTCCACATATTCAAGGTTGGAACCATCCAGGGTGGTGATGCTAGTCGGGCATGCGGGTGCAGGCAGCGATCGGTTGAAAAGCATGCATTTGGTTTTACTCGCGTTTAAGAGCAGTTGGAGGCCACGGAAGGAGTGCTGTATGGCATTGAAGCTCGTTTGGAGGTTTGATAGCACAGTGTCCAATGACGGGCCGAAAGTATATAGAATGGTGTCGTCTGCGTAGAGGTGGATCAGGGAATCGCCCGCAGCAAGAGCAACATCATTGATATATACAGAGAAAAGAGTCGGCCCGGGAATTGAACCCTGTGGCACCCCCATAGAGACTGCCAGAGGACCGGACAGCATGCCCTCTGATTTGACACACTGAACTCTGTCTGCAAAGTAATTGGTGAACCAGGCAAGGCAGTCATCCGAAAAACCGAGGCTGTTGAGTCTGCCGATAAGAATTTGGTGATTGACAGAGTCGAAAGCCTTGGCGAGGTCGATGAAGACGGCTGCACAGTACTGTCTTTTATCGATGGCGGTTATGATATCATTTAGTACCTTGAGTGTGGCTGAGGTGCACCCGTGACCGGCTCGGAAACCAGATTGCACAGCGGAGAAGGTACGGTGGGATTCGAGATGGTCAGTGACCTGTTTGTTGACTTGGCTTTCGAAGACCTTAGATAGGCAGGGCAGGATGGATATAGGTCTATAGCAGTTTGGGTCCAGGGTGTCTCCTCCTTTGAAGAGGGGATGACTGCGGCAGCTTTCCAATCCTTGGGGATCTCAGACGATATGAAAGAGAGGTTGAACAGGCTGGTGATAGGGGTTGCGACAATGGCGGCAGATAGTTTCAGAAATAGCGGGTCCAGATTGTCAAGCCCAGCTGATTTGTACGGGTCCAGGTTTTGCAGCTCTTTCAGAACATCTGCTATCTGGATTTGGGTAAAGGAGAACCTGGAGAGGCTTGGGTGAGGAACTACGGGGCGGAGCTGTTGGCCGAGGTTGGAGTAGCCAGGCGGAAGGCATGGCCAGCCGTTGAGAAGTGCTTATTGAAGTTTTCGATAATCATGGATTTATCGGTGGAGACCGTGTTTCCTAGCCTCAGTGCAGTGGGCAGCTGGGAGGAGGTGCTCTTGTTCTCCATGGACTTCACAGTGTCCCAGAACTTTTGGAGTTGGAGCTACAGGATGCAAACTTTTGCCTGAAGAAGCTGGCCTTAGCTTTCCTGACTGACTGCGTGTATTGGTTCCTGACTTCCCTGAACAGTTGCATATCACGGGGGCTATTCGATGCTATTGCAGTCCGCCACAGGATGTTTTTGTGCTGGTCGAGGGCAGTCAGGTCTGGGGTGAACCAAGGGCTGTATCTGTTCTTGGTTCTGCATTTTTGAACGGAGCATGCTTATCCAAAATGGTGAGGAAGTTACTTTTAAAGAATGACCAGGCATCCTCAACTGACGGGATGAGGTCAATGTCCTTCCAGGATACACGGGCCAGGTCGATTAGAAAGGCCTGCTCACAGAAGTGTTTTAGGGAGCGTTTGACAGTGATGAGGGTGGTCGTTTGACTGCGGCTCCGTGGCGGATACAGGCGATGAGGCAGTGATCGCTGAGATCCTGGTTGAAGACAGCGGAGGTATATTTGGAGGGCCAGTTGGTCAGGATGACGTCTATGAGGGTGCCCTTGTTTACAGAGTTAGGGTTGTACCTGGTGGGTTCCTTGATGATTTGCGTGAGATTGAGGGCATCTAGCTTAGATTGTAGGACTGCCGGGGTGTTAAGCATATCCCAGTTTAGGTCACCTAACAGGACAAACTCTGAAGCTAGATGGGGGCGATCAATTCACAAATGGTGTCCAGGGCACAGCTGGGAGCTGACGGGGGTCGGTAGCAGGCGGCAACAGTGAGAGACTTGTTTCTGGAGAGAGTAATTTTCAAAATTAGTAGTTCAAACTGTTTGGGTATGGACCTGGAAAGTATGACATTACTTTGCAGGCTATCTCTGCAGTAGACTGCGACTCCGCCCCCTTTGGCAGTTCTATCTTGACGGAAGATGTTATAGTTGGGTATGGAAATCTCTGAATTTTTGGTGGCCTTCCTGAGCCAGGATTCCAGACACGGCAAGGACATCAGGGTTAGCAGAGTGTGCTAAAGCAGTGAGTAAAACAAACTTAGGGAGGAGGCTTCTGATGTTGACATGCATAAAACCAAGACTTTTTCGATCACAGAAGTCAACAAATGAGGGTACCTGGGGACATGCAGGGCCTGGGTTTACCTCCACATCACCCGCGGAACAGAGAAGGAGTAGTATGAGGGTGCGGCTAAAGGCTATCAAAACTGGTCGCCTAGAGCGTTGGGGGCAGAGGATAAGAGGAGCAGGTTTCTGGGCATGGTAGAATATATTCAGGGCATAATGCGCAGACAGGGGTATGGTGGGGTGCGGGTACAGCGGAGGTAAGCCCAGGCACTGGGGTGATGATGAGAGAGGTTGTATCTCTGGACATGCTGGTTGTAATGGGTGAGGTCACCGCATGTGTGGGGGGTGGGACAAAGGAGGTAACAGGGGTATGCAGAGTGGATCTAGGGGCTCCATTGTGAACTAAAACAATGATAACTAACCTGAACAACAGTATACAAGGCATATTGACATTTGGGAGAGACATACAGCGAGGCATACAGTAATCACAGGTGTTGAATTGGGAAAGCTAGCTAAAAACAGTAGGCGAGGCTAATCAGCTAGCACAACAAACAGCAGGTAAAATGGCGTTGACTAGGCAACTGGGTCGACAGATAAAACAAACAAGCAGAATGGAGTACCGTGATTAATGGACAGTCAGCGTCGCGTCAGCTATGTAGCCAAGAGATCAGTGTCCAGGGGCAGCGGTGGATGGGCAGGAGAGCTGGGCTGGCGAGTGTTTATCCAGGTTTAAAAAAAAAAACTAACAGCCACTAAATAGCTTGCAGCAATGATTAGCTGGATTTAAGCGATCTGGAGGTTCTTGGGTGTGTCGCTTAAAAATAAAATAAAGAATTAAAAAGGTGATAGCGATTCCGTATGTCACAGTGGGTGATGCAGGTTTCCGGAAGGTATAAACAAAAATAAAAATCAAAGAGATAGAAAGTAAATGGGTTCAGAGTGTTTAGAGCGCAGTAGAGCCAGATGGTTTAGCAGGCCTGTGCTAACAAGCTAACAGTTCGTAGGCCCGGGCTGGGCAAGCTAACCGTTGGCAGGCCCCGGAGTAGCAAGCAGGGGAGATAGCGAGGGCTAGAGAGCTAACCTTTGAGGGGACGTCGCGATGGAGGTGAGTCTGTTTATTCCTCTTCTTGCGGTGACATCGACAGACCGGTTGTGGGCCCGGAGTAATTATGCCCAGGATTATGCTACAGGAGCTCTAATGCGCTGGGTGAGCTGGAGACACAGCGTTTCAGAAGCTCGCGGGCCTTGGCCAGCAGATGGATCTTTGGCGTGTCGCAGCGAAAAAGCCTGTTGAAACCACCTCGGACGATTATGTCGGCGGACCAGTCGTGATGGATCGGCGGGGCTCCGTGTCGGCAGTAAGGGTCCAGGCCAATTGGCAAGAGGTATTGTTGGGCCTCTTCGGCTAGTCGGGAGATGGGCTTAGCTCAAGGCTAACTGTAGCTTGTTTTGGGACAGAGGCGTTAGCCAGGAGTAGCCACTCGGATTGCAGCTAGCTGGTTGCGATGATCCGGTGTAAAGGTTCCAGAGCTTGCGCGGTAGGAATCCCGGAGATGTGGTAGAGAAAGAGCAGTCTGATATGCTCCTGGGTTGATGTCGCGCTGGTGCTCCTAGTTAGCTTTGAACCCGCTAGCAATGGCTAACTGAGTAGTAGCTAGTTAGCTGGCTAGCTACAGCCGGTTCTAAAGTAAAG
>NW_026286632.1:0-3212 GCF_023373465.1 Oncorhynchus keta | reverse complement strand
CTACTGTCATTAAATTACCCTGGTCTACCCTCTACTGTCATTATATTACCCTGGTCTACCCTCTACTGTCATTATATTACCCTGGTCTACCCTCTACTGTCATTATATAACCTGGTCTAACATCTACTGTCATTATGTACCCTGATCCACCATCTCACTGTCATTATATTACCTGGTCTACCCTCTGCTGTCATTATATTACCCACAGTCTCTATATCATTAAAATGCCTGAAGATTACCATCTACTGTGTTATATTTCCTGGTCTGCCATCTACTGTCAATCTATTACTGTAACGAGTTTTCTCCCTCTTCTTCCGAAGAGGAGGAGAGGCGCGGATCAAAGGACCAATACGGCGTGGTAATTTTCCATGGTACTTTTTAATGCTATAAGGTACACATGAACAAAACTAACAAACAAAAATGTGAAACTCAAAACAGTCTATCTAGTTGCACACACTGAGACAGGAAACAATCACCCACAAACACACAGTGAGCCAGGCCACCTAAGTATGATTCTCAATCAGAGACAACTAATGACACCTGCCTCTGATTGAGAACCATACTAGGCCGAAACATAGAAATTCCCAAAACCTAGACAAACAAAGCATAGACTGCCCACCCAACTCACGCCCTGACCATACTAACTAAACACAAAACACAGAAAATAAAAGTCAGAACGTGACAGTACCCCCAAAGGTGCGGACTCCGGCCGCAAAACCTTGACCTATAGGGGAGGGTCTGGGTGGGCGTCTGTCCGTGGTGGCGGTTCTGGCGCTTGGGACGCGGACCCCACTTCACGTTGTCTTTGTCCGCCTTATAACAGAACCACATCCTCCATCTCACTATCTTACTTCACCAGGAACATGATGCCCGAACAGGGACGTACCACATGATCAGGACACCTTTCATAATTTATGGCTTCATTGGCGTTGAAGAAAGCGTATGGCTCCTCCTCTTCTCCCAGCTTCCTCAGTGCCACACCGAACACCATGGCAAGAGAACCAGGCCCAAGAATGTTCATACCATCTGGTTCTGTGCCCACAGGAACCATGGCAACCCCTCTCAATGACCCCACTGGACAGAGGGGCGGCTCGGGACAGAGGGGCAGAAGTTCTGGACAGAGGGAGCAGGGCTCTGGACAGAGGGACAGGGGCTCTGGACAGAGGGACAGGGGCTCCTGGACAGAGGGACAGGGGCTCTGGCGCCTCTGGAGCTGAGGAGCTCTGGCGCCTCTGGGCTGAGGGCTCTGGCGCCTCTGGGCTGAGGGGCTCCGGCAGCGGCGCCAGACAGGCGGGGCGCTCCGGCAGCGAGCGCCCGAACAGGCGGGAAGACTCCGGCAGCGGCGCCCGGACAGGAGAGCGCTCCGGCGCGAGCGCCACAGACAGGCGGGGCGCTCCGGCAGCGCGCCAGGCAGGCGGGACGCTCCAGCAGCGGCGCCGGACAAGAAGCGGGGCGCTCGACAGCGCGGACAGGCGGGAGGCTCCGGCAGCAGGCGCCAGACAGGCGGGGCGCTCCAGCAGCGGCGCCGGACAGGCGGGGCGCTCCGGCAGCAGCGCCCGGACAGGCGGGAGGCTCCGGCAGCAGCGCCCGGACAGGCGGGAGGCTCCCGGCAGTGGCGCCGGACAGGCGGGAGGCTCCGGCAGCGACGCCGGACAGGCGGGAAGCTCCGGACAAGGCGGGGGGAGAATCCCGGCAGCGGCGCCGGACAGGCGGGAGGCTCCGGCAGCGGCGCCGAACAGGCGGGAGGCTCCGGCAGCGGCGCCGGACAGCGGGAGGCTCCGGCAGCGGCGCCCAGGACAGGCGGGAGCGCTCCGGCAGCGGACGCCCGAACAGGCGGAGGCTCCCGGCAGCAGGCGCCGGACAGGCGGGAGGCTCCCGGCAGCGGCGCCGGCAGGCGGGAGGCTCCGGCAGCGAGCGCCGGACAGGCGGGAGCACCTGCAGGGAGGAGACTGAGAGGCAGCCTGGTGCGTGGGGCTGCCACAGGAACTACCAGGCTGGGGCTTTCAGGAGGCTTGGTGTTAGGAGGAGCCTGAAAGACCGGGCTGTGGGGAGCACTGGGGCTCCTGGTGCGCAACCTTGGCACCACTTCCCCAGGCTGGACAACTACTCGAGCCGGACCCTCAGAGTGCAGGCACAGGTTGAACCGGGCTGTGGGTGCACGGGAGATCTGGTGCTTCACACCTCTCTCCCCTAGGCTCCACTCCACAGTTGCCCGATACGAGGCGGAGCGCAGGCAGAGGGCGCACTGCACCCTCCCAGCGCCCGGAGACACAGCACGCAGAGCCGGGCGCAGGATAACCTGGACCAAGACTGCGTACCGGCGACCAGGCCCGCTGAGCAGGCACCATGGCCCTGGCTCAATGCCCCTGCTGCATGGCACTCTCGGGGGAGAACTGCCTATAGCCGCACGGGCTATGGACACGCACTGCGCGACACCGTGCGCTCATGCTAACTGCGGTGCCTGACCACGTAATGCGCTGCTCATAATAAGCACGAGGAGTGAGCTCCAGGTCTGCTACCACTGGCTTAGTACCACACCTCGTGTGCCCCCAAAAATTTGGGAGGGGCTGCCTCTCGTACCTGTCGCACTGCGTGCTGGCTCTCATATTGCCGCAGATCAGCTTTCGCTGCCTCCAGCTCTGCTTTGGGGCTGCGATTTTTTTCCCAGCCCGTGCCCAGGGTCCCTCTCCGTTCAGTATCTGCTCCCATGTCCAGGAGTCCTGTGATGGTGGCCTCTGTTGTTGATGCTGCTGCTGCTGTCGCCGCTGTCCTTTACCACGCCGCTTGGTCCGATTGTGGTGGGTGATTCTGTAACGAGTTTCCTCCTCTTCTTCCCGAAGAGGAGAGGCGAAACGGATCAGAGGACCAATACGCGGCGTGGTAATTTTCCATGGTACTTTTTAATGCTTTAAGGTACACATGAACAAAACTAACAAAACAAAAAATGTGAAACTCAAAACAGTCCTATCTGGTGCACTGAGACAGGAAACAATCACCCACAAACACACACAGTGAAACCCAGGCCACCTGAAGTATGATTCTCAATCAGAGACAACTAATGACACACCTGCCTCTGATTGAGAACCATACTAGGCCGAAACATAGAAATTCCCCAAAACCTAGACAAACAAACATAGACTGCCCCACCCCCAACTCACGCCCTGACCATACTAACTAAACACAAAACACAGAAAATAAAGGTCAGAACGTGA